>NW_022974713.1:11229-25000 GCF_012274545.1 Fukomys damarensis | reverse complement strand
CCACTTTAAGATCTTTTTGTTCTGAGAAAAGCAGTAGGAAAGTCAGCTCTGACAGCAGGGATAGGAAAGGAAAACATTAGTTAGGACATATACTTCCCTGGGTAGTGTCAGCTGAACAAGGAATATGCCAGTTACATGGCAAAACTCAGTGTGCTGGGCTGATGAGAGTAAGACAAGACTTAGGAAAAGGCACATAGGACAGGCAAGATATAACTGGGCATGGTGGCCCATGCCTGTAGTAACAGCACCTTGGTAGACTGAGGCAGGAAGATTGAAAATTTGAGCCCCTCCTGGGCAATTAAGGGACTTGGTAAGATCCTGTCTCAAAATAAAAAAGCAAAGGGCTGGGTGTGTAGTTTAATTTGGAGGCCCTCAATTCAGTTATTAGTAATGAAAAGAAAAAGAAGTGATATTTATCAAATGGTGAGTTTGGGGAGCTAATTATCAACTTGACACCATATTTGCAAAACAGGAAGCCTAAGATCTCCATTTTGAATTGAAGTTTAAACCTTGGCCATGTGCAGTTAGGTAGGTTTCTGCCTCAAAGAGGCCCAGGAAGGCTGTCTTGAACTTGCAATCCTCTTGAATCATCCTCCTGGGTTGGAACTAGAACCATGCAATACCACACCCAGGAAGCTGCTTCTTGGAATACAATTTAGTCCAAAATTCTATGAACGGAGTAGCTTACAGGCAACAGAAATTGATGTTTCACAGATCTAGGGGCTGAAAGTCCAAGGTCAAGGCACATCAGCTTCCGTGTCTGATGAGGGGCCTCTCTGCTTCATAAATTGCAACATTTTTGTTACTTTTTACATTGTTGAGATAAAGTACCCAACACCCAAAGTTAATGGACTGTAGGTTACAATTTGCAGAGGTTTCAGGATGGCATGGCAGAGGAGAAAAATTTCATGGCAGGAAGAAGGTAGCAAGCAGCCAAAGAGTGAAGCAGGAAGCTATTACAACAATCCTCTTTCCATCCATTATATTCTACACAGGCTACATAGCCTTAGGGTGGAGGTCACACACCCAAGGCGGGCCTTCCCATTATCCACACTCAGAACTGCACTAAAACAACCAGTGGACTAATTGAACAATCACATACCCTTCATCCCAACATCACACACTGAATCCCAGCATCATATACTCTATATCTGAAAAGGTCCCCTATGGGCACATGAGGCTTTGGGGGAACATCTAGACACAAATCACAACAGGCAGCTTCTTACGCCTTCATATATTAAGAATAAAGAATTCTGTTTTTATCTACCACTGCAAAGGATCTGGACAGCATTCAAGAAGGTTCACCTACTTCCCTAATCATCCCCCAAAGGCCTCCCCTCCTCATACTCTTACACCAGAGGTTAGTGTTCAATATACAAATTATGGGGAGAGACATAGACATTCAATCCATACCAGAAAGGTTGTTGGAATCCAGTGTTTTCTGGGATGTTATCAGGAAGTAAGAATCCCTGGAGGGGACTTAGGAGAAAGGCCCAGAGTACAAGTCTGGGAGGACCAAGAGTCAAATGGGTCTAGTTTAAATTTTTGTTTTTGGTGTTTGTTTGTTTGTTTTGGTACTGGGGATTGAACTCTGGACCTTGCACTTTCAAGGCAGGCTGTAGCACCACTGAGCTAAATCTCAGGCCCAAGTTTTTTTTGGGGGGGATGTTTTTTTGTTGTTGTTGTTGTTTTTTTGGGGGGGTCTAGTTTAAGTTAAGAGTCTTCCATCTGGGACAAATCCTTTTATTGTACATAGGGAAATTAATTAGATATCTGGTAGGCACTTAGGGCTGGCTGTCAAGGAGCCAACATGGAGGACAATCAAGAGACATTCACTGAAGGCCAACATTATTAAAAAAGAGAAACAAGACCAAAAATTTAGCTCAGTGGCATCATGCCTGCCTGGCAAGCTCAAGATCCTGTTCAGGGCCGGGGATTTAGCTCAGCAGTTCCGCCACCTGCCTTGCAAGCACAAGGACCCGAGTTCTATCTCCAGTCCAAAAAAAAAAAAAAAATCCTGAGTTCAATCCCTGCGGGGAGAAGCAGGGGAGATGAGTAACAGTGATTGATATTCTAAACAGATATGAGTCACCTGGCTGGAGGACCAAGGTTTTAACCTACTCTTTCTAGGAATGATCCTTGACCCACCTCTTACTGAAAAGCCTTGCTCATTCTTTGTACTCTTGCTGTCTTGCTTCCCCATTGGATCTCCATTTGATCAGTATTACCTAAGCAACTATACTTGTTGTAACCTCATTGGTTCATCATATTTTTGTTCCACCTTGTGATTTCCCATTGGATCATTACTACCTAAGTCACTGTACTTGAAATTTACTAGTTGAGTATAGTTTTTTCTGCACCTTGAACCCACCTCACCTTTTGCCTTTGCTCCATAAAATATCCCTGGAAAATACAGTTCTGGGCAACCCATTTTCTGGTCTCCCTTCTGTCTCTTAGACAAAAGCTATCTTTCTGTTAATAAACTTTTCCTACTCTTAACCTCCACTGTTTCTAGAACTCATTCTTCAAATTCAGAGAACACAAACTCATGCTGCAGGTATCTAGCAAGTTTGGGAGTTACATCTATTCCCCCTATATCACTTTCACCACCCTTAACTTGTTTCCTGTTCTTTAAAATTAATTATGAATGCTGGACATAGTGCTGTATGCCTCTAATCCCAGCACACAAGAAGCTGAGACAGGAGGAATGTGGTGAGTTCAAGGCCACCCTGAACTACATTGCATCACCTTGTCTCAAACAACAATAAATAAATGTGTAGACAGATAGATGAATAAATATAAAATTCATCACAACCCTTTTATCCTGGGGTTGTATTAGGAAATGGGACAAGACAATGAATGAAAGGGCATTCTTTCAACTGACTCTCTAGAGAAGTATCTGGGGAGCAGGGCATCTTGGGATAAATCTGAGATGAGATCTCTACAGGGGAAGCAGGACACGCGCGTCCATCTGCACCCGGCCACCAAAGAAAGATTCACAGAGGCAGAATCTGCACTGTAGGGAAGGGAGAGTATGCGTGGGAGGTGCACTGGTCCACTGGAGAGGCCCGTTGTAGGCTTGCAGTTGAGAGAGGAGCGTGGGAGGAGGAGGAGGAGAGCATCCGTGGGATGGAGAAGAAGGGTGTGTGGAGTTAGGATTTGAGCTGGGACCGAACCTTGACCTTGCCGTTCTCCTTATAGTGTGCCCAAGTCGCGAAGTCCCCAAAGACCACCAAGGAGTCAGGTCCGGTGCAATTACAAGAGGAGTTTATTGCAAGCTCGAGCTTGGACCCTTGGGTGTCACCGTCACAGCGGCTTTAGACCGAGAGCCCAGACCCATCTTTGAAGCAGGATTATATAGGGTTGGGGAGTCTCTCCCTTTTATAGGTGCTATTTTTATCTTTTGCTTACTCTTGGATATTTGAGGGGTAATGGGAGGGCATTTACGGAAAATTACTAGTACCTACGTTCACAGAATCAGTTCCTCTTTTTAAAGAACATTTAATTAATCAATTTCTATTTTTAACAGAACATGTCATTATCTTAAACTGACTAATGCCAAGATCAGTTCCTATTGATTATCCTAAGCAGGGATAAGCAGGAGAGATTCATCTTTAGATTTTTAGATCATAAAAAGAGGAACAGAAACACAGGGTGGAGGTGGCCTAAAACAGAGCTGCCTAAAAAGAGGAACAGAAACACAGGGACACTGTCATAGAGAATGGAATTATACAGAATGGAATTTTTGCAGCTCTGTTCTGGGCAAGGGGCACAGAGGGAGCCCACCTTGACCTGAAAACTTGGTCCTTACAGTAGGATCCCACAAAGGAAGACCTCCTGCGGTCTGGTGGCAATAGCACAGAGATGAACCCCTGGTTTGAGACGCTTGAGGAAATGGACGACTTCCTTCAGGTCTTCTCGGATCCGTACAAGGAGCATGCGCAGGCCCAGCCCTGGCCCGAGCCACAGCTCGGCGTGGCCGAGACTGCTTCTGGAGAAGGCAGCTAGCTGGACTCGAGGCAGAGCCAAGGGGTGCCAGCCAGGATGGGCACGGGGATGACTTCTGCCTCCTGCGATGTCCCCAGAAGTGTCCTCACCCAGAATTCCACAGGAGCTCCAGAGGAAGTCCTGGATGCATTCCTTCACGAAAAATTTGAGTGAAAAAATAGAGATTTTTTTTTTTTTTTTTTTTTTTTTTGGTACCCAGGATCAAACTTAGGACTTTGCGCTTGTGAGGCAGGCAGTGGAACTGCTGAGCTAAATCCCCAGCAAAAATTGAGATTTTTGAATGGGACAAGCGACTGACATCTTGTGAACAATTCAATCACACAGGAGGCTACCAGAAGCCTCCTGTCCAGAGACACTACTCACTGCCTGCCCGAAGATGAATGTCAATGCAAGCAAGATGACTGACTGTCAGTGATTAATTCAGCCAGATGTGGGACAGAAGTGGTGAACAGGCTCTCAAAAGCACTAAGGTGGTGGATTGAGTTTTTCAAATTGAGACTTTTGGTTATGAAAAGATAAATAGGCTCAGCAATTCCACTCCCTAGGATGTAGAAGATCCACCCTAGAGCCTCTGCCACACCCTAGGGTGTGGATGACTCAGCCTAGGGCGGCTGCTCCTGGGGATGTTATAATTATAAAGGAGAAATGAGGAAGGAGGTTGCTTCTCTGTTCCTTCAGAGGAGCTCCAGTCTTCACTTCAGACGTCATCTCCTGCCTTCTAGAGCAGACTCTTCAGCTTCGGGCTTGTATCCTTCAGCCTTGTGGCATAGACTTTTCAGCCTTCCATTGAAAACCCACTGGCCTCCTGATTCAGGCTCCTCTTGACACTGAGTGAGCTCCAGACTTTGGACTAAATCCGTCTGTCTCCAGTGTGAAGAAAGACCCTCTGCACTATACCTCATCTGACTCTCTGGGTAGCCACTGTAAGCCAATTTTGTTACTTCTTATATATTTTTATATCTTGTTTTATAGCTGTTTCTCTAGTAAATTCTGACTGATACAAGCATCCAGATGACAACACTGTGTAGCAGTCAGGTGAAGACCAAAAATGATAACCAGGCACTCTGTGGGGGCCAGATGACAGTCCCCAGGGTTCATCAGATCTTTTACTGGAGTCCAATGGCAATCCCTGTTGGTAACCACAGACAGAGCCTCTCTCTGAACCAGACGCCAGACACCTGTAATGATCAATGCTTCAATGGGGGCCAGATGATGACTGGAAACAACAGCCAGATCCTCAGTGGGGGCTATCAGCTCGTAGCAGTGCCACACCCGGTACTCCCAGCCTTCACAGTTTCCCCTTTGACCTGGGAACAACTCCCAGAAAAGCACTTGAACTTACAGACTAAGAGCTCTCCGTTCACAAAGAAACCTGAGAGTTTGAAGCCCTACCTGTGCCCACACCAGGACTGTGGGAAATGTTACTCAAGGTCTTCTTGCCTCCGGATCCACCAGCGGGCACACAGTGGTGAGTGGGGTTTCAGGTCTTGGGGAGGGGCACATGGCTACAGACAGCTGCCTTGACAAGCTTTGAGGTCACTGCACAGTGTTGTTAGATTTCCCTTGCCTTAAGATGGCTGCCACATAGAATAGCAGCCTTCAGGTTAAAATATGGCTTCTCCCAACAAAGGACAGGCTTCTTCCCGTCATGCTTCTCCCAACAAAAAAGTAACTTAATACTTGCTACCTCCTAAAGGTTAGTGATGTTACAGGTTCCTCCAATCTCTTAATACTACCTCACTCAACTCCACCCCAGTTTAGGCTAACCCTACCTGGCTCCTATAAAGGAAGCTCCCTGTGCTGCCATGTTGCTTTTCTCTCTTTTGTTCAGAGACCTCCCCACAATACAGGCTTGTTGTAGTCCTGGTCTGGTCCTGGTTTTTCGGCTTTTACCTAATAGTTGCCACCTACAGTGTTTCTGGGGATTGAATCGAGGTTCTCCCATAGGCTAGGCAAGTTCTCTAGCACTGAGCTACATCTCTAGGTTTCTTTTTTCCTGTCCCTCATAGTTTGGCTCTTGTTCCTCAAGGTTAACCTATCCTACAGCTCTTCCTCTTCTCTGGCTTCCAGTCTCCTTGGATCTGTCACTCCCTCTCCCACTTCAACATTCTTTGCCTTTCCCATGTTCTTTCCCTAATGCCTGCCTCAGGCTCTACTCGAGCCTGACAAGCATCTGTGTCTCTGATGCAGGAGAGAAGCCCTATGCATGCAACGTGCAGGGATGCAAGTGGAGATTCGGCCGCTCGGATGAACTCAAGCGACACATGAGAAGGCACACCGGGGAGCGGCCCTACAAGTGTGAGACCTGCCCCAAGAGTTTCGCCAGATCTGATCACCTCACACAGCATCAGAGAGTGCACAGATCCTTGCGCCTAGGCCTGGAGCCCAGCAGTCTGTGAGGAAGCGGGGCTAGATAGGAAATTCCCGCTGAGACTTTGCTCTTGTCATTTACCCGCCACCGCACCGACACATGACAGATGCTGGATGTTGGTCAATGCTTTAGAGCAGAAAAGTTTCCATCTTTTCAGAAGCCCGTGAGAAACACCTGTGTGTGATCTCCGTGGTAACTGAGTGACCTAGGGTGGCCGAGATACGGAAGCACTCTTTGTTCATTCCCCTCTCTAGGCCAATGCTTTCCGTGGGCTGTGAGTCTCCGATTTGGCTCTGAACACTGGTGGAGACTGTATCGTGGCAGCTGGGAAGGCCCACAACGGATGCCAAGGGCAGAGGAGGTGGGACATCGTGAGGGAGTGGTGTGCCCGAGACCAGAACTGTTCCAGAGACCCTGGAAGGTCCCTGTGCACATGGGCCTGTGAAGAGAGCCAGTCCAAGGATTCTGCTGGACCAGCACATCCCATGGGAGCAGCTCCTCGGAAGACACCTCCCCAGGAACAGTCGCTCTTCCCCAGGACCCATCACCAGCTCCCACAAGGAGCCTGTGGAACGAAGGAAGTTCACTCCAGGGCAGCTTCGAGGAAGTCCTTTGGACCTTTGGGTTTTGCTCCTTGACTTAAGGACAGGGTCTTGATCATTACAGTTTCAATAAACAATTCATTTGTATGACTATTGACTTTGCTGCCAAAGTGTAAATCAGTGTCTCATTGGGAGTATATATAGCACAGTAGGATGGGAGCTGCAGGTGTCATGTAGTGTTTAATGTCTGACTGAAACCTGGTTGCAATGGTGATATCAATGGAATAAACATTTCTGATCAAGCTATTTTCCAGTTTTGACTTTTTCCTTGAAGTGTTTTGATCCCATGACTATGGTGTGATATGAAAACATATTTTCCTTTGTCTTAACTGAGCATGGTAGTGCACACCTGTGTCTCAGCTATTTGGAAGGCTAAGGCAGAAAAGACAGCACTTTCAGGGTCAGCCCGGGTGATTCACTTGTTTGGTTTTGGTTTTTGTTGTAACAGGGTGTCACTGTGTAGTCCAGGCTCACCTCAAACTCCTGGCAATCTTCGCTCAGTGCTGGGATTACAGGCATGTAATGTTTGGTACTGGGGATCAAACTCAGGACCACGCACTGGTGAGGCAGGCAACAGCACCACTGAGCTGAATCCCTAGCCCCCCAGTGTTGATTTTTTTGAGATTGTCTCACTCTGTAATTCAGGGTGGCCTCAAACTCATGTCTTCCTTTCCTGAGCCTCTCAAGGGCTGGGATTCCAGGTGTGCACCACAAAACCCATTTAACCTGAGCAATTTTGCAGACCATTTCTAAAATTAAAAAGGATGATGGTGTAGCTCCTTGGTAAAGTGTCTCTGGGTTTGATCCTTAGCAGCAAAAAGAAATTTACTTTTCCCCTAATCTCTTCTGATAGCCCTTTCATAGCACATATATCCCAGATTATAATCCCTTGCTCATTCCCAACTAATGTAATTTTCCTGTGAGGTCTGTGTCATTGAATTTGACAATGCATTGTCGAAAGTGGAATCTGAAGCCAACTTGCTGTCAGGGAGTTTGGTAGCCACCTAAAGCCTCTGTGCTCTCGAATTCCAAAGCTGACCTCTGCACTGAGCTCTCCCAGGTTTAGCTTGTTTGGTAGAAGCCCCATGACTTTATTTACGTTTGGGTTTTGATTTGACTGCCAAAATTACAGCCACCACAGCCCTGGTAGGGCTACACAAGATTTATCTTTCTCCCTACTCTTCCGGTATAAGGAGAGTTCATCTTGCTAATTTCACTGAGGACTTTGGTTGGATTCTTTACACACATCTGTAAATGACGTAGATCTTTAACTTTTTTTGTCTCTCTTAGAATATCGTTATTTTTGTTTTTGGGGTTTTTTTTTTGGGGGGGTACCGGGGATTGAACTCAGGTCCTTGCACTTGCAAGGCAGGTGGTGGAACCACTGAGCTAAATCCCCAGCCCTCTTTGAATATCTTTAAAGAGCAAAGAGAGCTCATAGAATTTTCTTTCGCTTTCATAAGATTAATAAAGAACAGAATGGGACTCTCAGATGCTAAGGCAGTCCAGATAAACTGCCCGTGAGGCTCTAGCTGGCTGTGCTCAAACATTATGGTCAGTTCTCTTGCACACTTAACCAATGGACACAGTACACTAAGTGTAATTCAGACTTCCAATGGCTTTATTTTCAAACTCCCCAAGCTTTTTTTTTCTTAGAACAAAGTTAGAAGACCACAGCTCTAAGTTTAAACCCTCTCAACTAGTACCTTGAGGCTTCACAATGCAATTAGAGCTTCAAAGCTTGTCTCACTTCACTCATAGTCTCAAAGCTGGCTGGGACTCTCCTCTCTCAAGCTACTCCCGTTCCCTTCCTTCAGCGCCCCCTCCTTTACCCATTCTCTTTGTCCAGATAAAATCCCCAGCTGCTCCTCCCATTCTTCTTTCCACAAAACCCAACACAGCAATTAATATGGGAGACTCAGGGAAATTCCATATGGGGGGACTAAAATGTTAAATGCTAAAACGCATTATCTTGGCATGTTCACTATTTAAGGGAAAGACTTGAAAATTACCAAGTGCAATAAAGATCACTTCAATCTTGTGCTGTTTCTTGTAAAGAGAAAATAAAATTCCAGTGTGAAAAACACTCTCAAGGAAAGTCAATGTCCTTATCACCGGGGACCTAAAAAGTGACATGAAGAGAACATTGTACACATTTTAGCATAACTTACATTTTAAGAGTAGGATAAGCTAATACATATCCATTATATCCATCAATATAAATGGTCTCTAGTCAATGGCAGAATGAATCAAGAAACAAGACTCATCAATATGCTGCATACAGAAACACATTTAATTCAAAAAGAAATTCAAAAACAAAGTAAAAAGATGGAATACAATACTTCATACTATAGGAACCCAGAAAAGACAGGGATAGCTATTTCATTTGCAGACAATGTGAACTTCAAGCCAAGACTGAACAAAAGAATCTAAGGTCACTATATACTTGTTAAGGGAAAACTCCAAGAGGAAGAGATAACAGTAACAGTCATAAATATATATGCACCAAATACCAGCACACTCAATTTTATGAAACAAAAATTAATGGACATGAAAAATCAAAAAAGCACTAACACAATTGTAATGGAGGATCTCAATACCCTACTGTCACAAATAAACAAATCAACAATAAAATAGCAGAACTATACCAAACATGTGAACAAATGGACTCAGTAGATGTCTACAGGGTGTTCTACCCCACATTAGGATATACATTCTTCTTAGTTGCACATGCGATGTTCTCCAAAATAGACCATATACTAGTTCATAGAACATGCTTAAGCAAATGCAAAGGAACTGAAATTATTCCATAGTGCAATGAAATTGGAAATCAATGGCAAAATAAACCACAAGAACTTCATACACTCATGGAAATTAAATAACACCATCATGAACAACCAAAGGGTCACAGATGAAATTAGAGAAAAAATTAGACAGTTTCTATAATTAAATGATAATGTCAATACAACATATCAGAACTTATGGGATGCAATGAAAGCAGTCTGACAAGAAAACTTACAGCAGTGAATTCTGACATCAGGAAACAGTGAGCTAAAATAAACAACGTAAAGTTGAACCACAAATTTCTAGAAAAAAAAGAACAAGCCAAGCCCAAAGCTTGTATGAGGGAGGAAATGATAAAGATCAAAACAGAAATTAATGCAGTGGAGACTAAGAAAACAATACAAAGAATCAATGAATTAAAGAATTGGTTCTTTGAAGCATTAAATAAAATTGAAAAACCCTTAGTTAACCTTACTTTTTTTAAAGGAAAGACTCAAATCCATGCAATTAGGAATGAAAAGGGTGAAATCACAACAGATCTTGCAGAATTCCAGAAGATCACTCCAGAAAATCATCATCTTGAATTACAGAATTCAAGAACCTATATTCTAATCAGATGGAAAACACAGAAGAAATGGACAGAGTCCTGAATATATATGTACTACAAAAGCTGAACCAAGATATAAAAATTCTAGATAACTCAATACCAGTCAATGAAACTGAAGATGCAATTAATAACCTACCAACAAAGAAAGCTTGGGTCCTGGTACTTTCACTGCTGAATTCCAGAAGAAATTTACAGAAGGACTAATGCCACTACTCCTCAAATTCTTTAATGAAATTAAAAGGAATACCCCAAAATTTATTCCTAGAAGCAAGTATTATGCTGATACCAAAATCAGAGAAGGATCCAACCGAAAAAGAAAATTACAGGCCAATGTTCCTAATGAATATAAATGCAAAAATCCTCACAATACTGGCAAACAGAATGCCGCAAATTAACAAGTACCCCCCACCAAAAAAACAAGACAATTATACAACATGACCAAGTAGGATTCATCCCAGGGATACAAGAATGGTACAACATGTGCAAATCAATAAATGGAATACACCATATCAACAGAGCCAAAGACGAAAATCACATGATCATCTCAGTAGACAAAGAAAAAGCATTTGACCAAGTACAACACACATTCATGATAAAAACCCCGCAAAAAATTGGAATAGTCTTTACCTCAATCTGATAAAAGCCATCTATGATAAACCATCAGCCAACATCACACTAAATGGACAAAAACTGAAAGCTTGCCAGGTGTGGTGGTGCACACCTACAATCCCAGCATTTACAAGGCCAAGGCAAGAGCACTGCCATGAATTTAAGGCCAGCCTGAACTCCATAGTGAGACCGTCTCCAAAAGAACTAAGCTTCCACTCTAAAATCAGGACCTAGACAAAGATGTCCACCATCACCACTCTTATTCAATGTAGTTCTGGAAACGTTAGCCAGAGCACTTAGACAAGAGAAAAAATAAAAGGAATAAAGATAGAAAGGAACAAGTTGAATTATCACTATTTGCAATTGGCATGATACTCTACTTAGAAGACCTCGAAAACTCCACCAAAAGACTTCTAAATTTAATAACCAAATTCAGTAGCACAACTGGATACAAAGCCAACACAGAAAATTCATAGTGGTACATGCCTATAGTCCCAGCACTTGGGACGCTGAGGTGGAAGGATTGCTATGAGTTTTAAGGCCAGCCAGCACTACCTAGAGAAATCAAGGCCAGCTTAAACTAATAGCAAACAAACACAAAACAAACAAACATCAATAGCATTCCTTTACACAAATAATAAACTCACTGAGAGAGAAATTAGGGAAAGCACATTTTTCATAATAGCTCCCCAAAAACAAATGCCTAAGAATTGATCTCACAGGGTAGTAAAAGATCTCTACATTGAAAAATCACAGTAGTGTGAAAAAGAAGATTGAAGAGGATATCAGAAAATGTAAAGATATTCTTTGTTCTTGGGTAGGAAGAAACAATATAGTGAAAATGGTCTTACTTCCAAAATTATTATACAGAATTAATGCAATACCAATCAAACTATCAAGAGCATACATCACAAAATTAGAGAAAACAATCCTAAAATTCATTTGGAACCAAAAGAGATATAGAATAGCAAAAGCATGCTGGGCAACAAAGGCAAGGCAGGGAGCATCATAATCCCTGATGTGAAATTATACTACAAAGTTTCTGTGATAAAAACAGCATGATACTGAAAAAAAAAAAAAAAAAAAAAAAAAAGACCTGAGGATGAATGGAACAGATTAGAAGATGGAGAAACAACTCCAGACACACTCAGCCACCTTATCTTTGACAAAGGAGCCAAACAAAAACCTTTACTGGAAGAAAAACCACCTCAAATGGTGCTGAGAAAACTGGCTTTCCACATGCCAAAGATGAAAACTAGACCCATATATTTCTCCATGCACTAAGCTAAAAAGCAAAATGGATCAAAGATCTAAATATTAAACAAAAACACTAAATCTTCTGGATGATAAAATAGGTAGAACTCTTGAAGACATTGGTTATAGGCAAAGACTTTATGAACAAAATCCCAGTCACACAGGAACTATCACAAAGAATCAACAACTGGGATCTCGACTTAGCTTTTACACAGCAAAAAAATAAAAATAAAAGAACCATAAACAAAGTGAAGACAATTTTATCAGGTATTCCTCAGACAAAGTACTACTAGAGAGAATATATTAAAAATTCAAAAAATCAGAACCCCCCTCAAATTTTATGACCCAATTCAAAAATGACACCTGAAATCAAGAGATACTTCTCAGATAAAGTAGAAACAGCAGATAAATATATGAAAACATGTTCAGTATAATGGGTCATTCAAGAGATGCAAATGAAAACAATGCTGAGATTCCATCTCACCCCAGAAAGAATGGCTGTTATCAAGAAAAATCAACCAAGACAAATAAATGTTGGCAGACTGTGAAGATAAAGGAAACCTTCTCCTCTGTTCGTGAGAATGCACATTGGTGCAATCATGGTGGAAATCAGGGTGGAGAGTCCTCACAAAACTAAAACTAGAGCCAGGCATGGCAGTGCAAACTGATAATCCCAGCACTCAGAAGGCTGAGGCAGGAGGATTACCATGAGTTCAAGGTCAGCCTGAACTACATAGAACCCTGTTTAAAAAAAGAAAAAAAAACAACTAACTAGAGGTTCCATCCAACCTAGCTATTCCCCTTCTTGGTAACCTCCCCCCAAAACTAAAAGCATCATACCACAGTGAAATATGCATACCTATGTTGATAGTGGCACAGTTTGTAATAGCTAAATCTTAGAAACAGCCCAAATCAACCCAATCAATCAGCCCAAATCAACTGATGAATGGATAAAGATGTGCTTTTTCTATATAGAAGTACTTACTACTCTGCCATAAAGTATAAACTTGAGACAGTTCTAGGTAAGTGTATGCACCTCAAGACCACACTCTTAAGTGAAAGAAATCAGGCACACATGTTTAAACACAGCACTGGTTCTCTGACATGAGAACTGAAAGTGGAAATAAGGACCAAAATGCATAACAGATATTGGGAAATGGAAAGAAAGTGTTCAAATGAGAAAAGGAACAAAGGAAGGGGGGAGAGGAAAAGGGATGAGAAAAAAAAAGAATGTAAGGAAAAAATGGAACCAAAGCTATTTGGGGTTTTTGTTTGTTTGTGGTTTTTGTTTTTTGTTGTTGTTGGTTTTTTGAGATAGGGTCTCACTATGTAGTTGAGACTGACCTGGAACTCACTATGCAGCCCAGGCCAGTCTCAAACTCACAGCGATCCTCCAGCCTCAGCCTCCCAAGTACTTGGATTACAGGAGTGTGCCACCACGCCCCTAAAGCTATTTGTAAATAAGGAGGGGAAGAGGGGTTAAAGGGAGGAAAAGGAAATGGGAAAAAAGAAGCAAGAAATATCCTGTACAGGTAT
>NW_022974713.1:0-11199 GCF_012274545.1 Fukomys damarensis | reverse complement strand
ATATATAGTGTACCAACAAAAAAAGAAAATAATAAACTTTCAGATTAAAGAAATTCCAATGAACCCCAAACCAAATAAAGTAAAAACCAGTCACTATTATTTAGAAATAGATGTGATAAAATCAATAAATAGCAAAGTCTAAATTTACCAAAATTCAAGAGAGTGGTTACATCTGAAAAAGGCTAAAAAGCTTCAATTTATTATAAAATTTTTTTCCTCAGGTGACCTGAAGAGCAAATAGGTTTTATTCTTCAATAATTATCTGTATATAAAATATTTTTGCACATATATCACAATTCATGTGTACCGCTCAGCATGTGATGGGTCTCCAACCAGACTGTTCCTCCTGCATCCCAGCCACAAGCAGCAAGCCCCAGGCTCTGCCTGCAGTGGGTTGAGCCAGGTGGCCCACTGAATGCAAGATGTTGTGCTTCATGCAAGGGACTTGGCACCCAGCTGGGAATAAAAGAGGCTTCCGATACCCCAGACCTCAGTCCCTGGTGCCAGTGGTGGGGTCACAAATGAGCCCAGTCCCTCCTGCTTTCTTTAAAATCATGTCCACTCAGTGTGAGTAAAGGGCATCTCGCTGCCCACCACAGGTATGCTGGGGCCACTAGTTGCACAATCCAAGGCAACCACGAAGGAGGGGGTGAGGGTGGCCATGGGCAGGTGAGGGCCAGCACAGACTTGGCTGTGGGTCTTCCCCAGAGGCCCAAAACAGGTTGAGCCTGCAGAGGACCAGCCCCACTCCCTCTTACCTTTGAGTACATTCAGAAGTTTAATCCATTTTTTTCCTCCAAAATGGAGGCAGTGTATCTTCGCATTCCTTGAGTCCCCAGAATCCAGCATAACCACAGCGTCCAAGAAATGGGAGGCACAGCTCATCACCATGAGTCCTTTTTTTTTTTAAAGAAGTCTTTCTTGAGTGAGGGACGTAGCTCATTGGTGATTTGCTTAATGTGTAATCCTGGATTCAATTTCCGTACTGCAAATATAAGTAAATGTCTCTTCCTCCAGGCACATCCTTATCCTTTAGTTGTCTCCATGCTACTTGCTGGGGGTCTGCACCATGCCGGTGCTCTGCATGGTTGGAAGCTTGCAGGCTGACTCCCTCCTGAGTATCCTTCACTTAACACGCATCTTCTGTTTCAATACTTGAGAGCCTTCTAGATGTTACATTCTTACTGAGCTCAAGAGTCACCTCTGCCTTTCCTCTAGAAAATCTTTCTGACCACTTCTTTGGGGTTGCTTTTACCCATGGCCACTGTACTTAGATGACTCCCTGTGACCCAGACCAAGAACATCACTTGAGCATAGAAATCAGACCCAACGCCTCTTGTGGCAATCATCACTTGGCTGTGCCTGACAGCAGACTAGGCTCAGGCCAGCATCTACAACAGGTACCACCTCTAAGGGAAGAGATTCACCTTTGAGGCAAACAGATCCTGGTTGGGACCTTAGCTCCGCCACTTGATAGCTTGGCCAAATTCCTTTCTTACTATGAGCTTACTGTTCAGTAAAATGGCCTGCTGAGCCCAGAAATGAGGCTCTAACTTTCTAAATCCTAGAGCAGGGCAGAATAGGACCCTTAATATCTGATACTTCATGGACCAGGGATGTAGCTCAGCAGTGCCACACCTGCCTGGCAGGCGCAAGGTCCTGAGTTCAATCCCTGGTACTGAGGGTAAACAATTCTGCTATTTCATGGTTCAGATATCAGGCTAGGTAGGAGAGGTGTCACAGCAGGTCTTGGTCTTTCTTTGTCAAAGTCTAAGGTTCTCTCCTTTCACCTCCAGAGCATCTAGAAAACAGCCTAAAGCAGGAACTGAATATTGATGTTTTATTGGGGCGGGGGATGGGGGACACCCAAGGCATTAGGAGTGAGAGATGGAAATGAGGCAGGAAAAACGCAGGTAGCAAGATAATACTCTTTCAAGCTGGGTACACCCGCATGTCAGGCATGGAAGAGACCATGCAGCCGTGTCCACCAGCTGCTTGGAAAATCTCCCTAAAGGCTACACTGCTGGGGAGAAATCATGCCTTGAATAGCAATTCTTAGAAGGGAGAGAGGCCAAGCAGAGTGTCTCTGCCTGGCTACTCTTACTTTCCATTTCCTACTTTGTCAGTGTTTACCCCATGAATACTAATTCCCTGGCACTTCCAAGTTTCTGTGGCTATGCAGAATGCTGGATCCCATCCTGGGGTGGGCCATTCCACTGAGGTCTGGAAGGAAGAGACAGACGTTGGACACCCGGGTGGCGAGTCCCAGGAGATCTGAAGTGGTACATATGACATACCCACTATAGTCCAGGATGGCTTTTCTTATTTTCCAGAGGATGAATTAAAGCATGGTGATGAAAGAGATTTCCCAAAGTCACATGTCGAGTAATAGTGATGAGCTCAAGATCTAAACAGTCTCACACTGGAATCTGGAAGACCAAGATTTAAAAATTTGGGTTTTATGAAGCAGGCAGAGGAGAGTCACTAAAGGATTTCAAGCTGGGAAATGACGGGAGATAGAGAGCTTTTTAATAAATCTCAGTCTCTATTGCGCGCTCTCTCTCTCTCTCTCTTTTTTTTTTTGGTACTGGGAATCGAACTCGGGTCCTTGCGCTTGCGAGGTAGGCAGCAGGACCACTGAGCTAAATCCCCAGCCCCTCCATTGTGCGCTATCTTCCCATCTGGCTAACTGGCACAAATAGGTGGCCCCAGAGAGAGGAAGGGATCCAAAAGAGTGCTTGAGAGTTTTGAGGACCCCTTCATGGGGTTCAGAGCTTTATCTGGACTTCCACATTGCCTCTTCATCTTTCTGTCTTCACCTAAGCCCCTGCCAAAGAGATGATCTGGTCAGAGGCCAACAAGATCTGGGTAGAAAAGCAAAACTGAGAAGAGGGGACTCACCTAAAGACCAGGAGCAGGAGGACCACCCATCTGCCCACTGTCGGCCAGCTGTTTTAGGGAATCCAGCAGTCGCTGATGCGTCTTTTGGTGTTGTTTGAGATGGTCAGATCTCATGAACTGTCGGTCACACTGATCACAAATATGTGGCCGGTGTTTCGTGTGTCTCCGCATATGACGCTGAAGCTCATCAGAACGGAAGAAACACCAGCTACAGTCTTCCCAACTGCACTTGTAGGGCTTCTCCCCTGAGGAGTGACAGACATGGAATTAAGTAGAAGAGTAGCCTAACGTTGAGACCAAGGGGTCTGACATGAAGCAGGAAAAGTCAAGGCTGGGGAATCAAAAGGGAAGATGCAGAAAACCAAAAGAAAAAAAGTAAAATACAGAAAGAAAACAAACAAAGGAAAACCAGAGAGGGTACAAGGCCATCATTTGCACCCTCCCCATCATCTTGGAAGTTATTCTGGATGGCAAGTTGGTGGAGTCAGTAGAGCTTAGTTCCAAGCATAAAAGATGAATTTCCAAACCCATCAATTACCAGTCAGTACACAAATCGGAAGCCTTCTCCACCCCCTCCCCAGCTGATGCATCATTCACCTGTGTGTTTGCGCTGGTGACTCACAAGGTGGGACCGCTTGGTGTAAGCTTTCCCACAGTCCTTATATGGGCAGCAGTACGGTCTGAGAATTGGCGGTTGCTTTCTGGATGCCCCTCCCCAGGCCCCCGAGTTCCCTGCTCTCTGAGGAGCAGGTGTAGGCTGCTCAGGTAGGAAGAGGTCTTTGTGGGAGGCTGACAGACTCACAAGAGAGTCCTGGGATCCCAAGGTCTGCAACGATTGGGATCCAGCAGGGGGAATCACTAGGTTGTACGGATTTGTGGGTGGCTTCATCTGAGCTATAGATGGGAGTACACCCTGGGCCTTGAAGGAGGGCATGGTCAAAGCCAATAACATTTTAGATGGTAAAGAGGCTCCCATAGAAGGTATTGTTGAATAAGAATAAGGCGTTGTCGGAGCACTGGTGGAGGACATCGTTGAAATTCCACTTGAAGCTGACACTAGCCCATTGGGGGGCATCTTCAGATTCTCACTGCACGTCAGATCCCCCCCTTGAATCCCAGGCTCTAAGGGCATCAGCTGGGCTCCCCTGCCCATCATCCCTGGCTGGGAGGGAGACACACTCTGGCAGTAGGGGGTGAGCGTGCCTCGGAGGCAGTAGCTCACAGTGTGCTCATTCTGCGACACTCTGAAACGGGCCCTCACTTCGGCAGCATCCCGCCTTGCTGTCTCAGGAGACACCAGAAGGGTCCCCATAACCTCTCTTCCCTGAGAGCAGCGCTCAGTGCCTGGTGGGCTGTGGTTCCAAGAGGTGCATACTCCACTGCTTCTGGAAGATGGCCACATATCCACGATGGGCGATGGCTTCACGTTATCCTGGGAGAAGGAGAAAATCAAATGAAACTCACCCTAGCGCAAATTCCAGTTCTACACGGCACTCCTTCCCATCCCCAGACCCCATGCTGATCCAGGCTTCTCTCACCTCTGGCCTGAACTATCCTGCCTCTACTTGGGCCTTCTGTGATGCAGGACCAGCTGACAGGAGCACCATGACAGGAGCCTAACTCAAATTCATGTCTCTGTCTTTTTTTTGTGGAGGGTGTTGAGACAAGGTCTTTCTGTGTAGTTCAGGTTGTCTTTGAACTCACTATGTACCCCAAACTACAGTGATCCTCCTGCCTCAGCCTCCTGAGTGCTGGGATTACAGGGGTGCACCACCATGCCTGGCTCTTTTGTTTTTGGTGTGCTTTCATGATTAATTGTTTAATTAATTTTGCAGTACAGGGGATTGAACCCAGGGCCTTCACACTGAGCTATATCCCTAGCCCCACCTCACCCTTTTTAAATTTTGAGGCAGGATGCATCCTCCTGCCTCAGCCTCCCAAGAGTGCTGGGATTATAGGTAAAGTATCATCATCCCTGTAATGAGGGGAGAAGGATGTAAGGGAGGCTAATAGGGGATGGAAATAATCAAATTATTATATGCATGTATAAAAATGAAATAATAAATGCTAAAAAAAAGAAAATCTCCTGAAAAACTAATGGAGGAGTGGTTTTCTGGGAAGTTGGGGTACAATCCTTCATGGCTGTGACTGGTATGAAGGGTGGGAAAGAAAAGATTGGAAATTGAAGCTTTTTACAGAGTTTGAAAATCCCATTTTGACCATGGTATGGTAGCACACAACTGTAATCCCAGCACTCAGGAGGGTGAGGCAGGAGCATCACCAAGAATCTGAGGCCACTCTGGTTACACAGTCACTATATTACAGCAGTACAAATGGGAGCTCTATAGCCAAGAGCTGAGAATGCTAGTCCAACTTCCCATCCACTTCTACAATGTGATGGTCCAAAAAGAACTATCCATTCACATATGAAAACCAAAACATAGGGTACAAATATTCACAGACACTAAAACATCCACGTAGAAATTGAAGATGGAAATTTCCCAAAAGTTCACCAGGAAAAAAAATGATGCTACATAAGGAAAAATATAACATTCCAACATTTTTTTAAAAAAAACAACTTAGGGCCAGGGATTTAACTCAATGGTTCCACCCCCTGCTTTGCAAGTGCAAGGACCTGAGTTCAATCCCCGGTACAAAAAAAAAAAAAACACAATTTAGAAGAACAAGTACCAGTTCCACACCAATACAAGAACATCACAGCAAAAAGAATTTGAAGAAATTATGTCTAAACAAAAATAAGAAATTAAGACATCGCCCCAAAATAAAAGAAAATGACATTCCCAGATTTTAAGAAAATAAGAAAAAGCTGAGAAAGATCACTGTCATTTGAGCACCCTGCAAGAAACATTAATGGGAGTCCTGCAGGTTGGAATGAAAGGACACTAGACAGTGGCCACAGTTGCTGTCAAGGCCAACTTTAATGTTATAACCATCTTCAATTTGCCACAAGATCTCTGGGAAGGGTGATATAAAGACAATTATCATAAAAGTACAATTGTAGCCGGGTGTGGTGGTGCACGCCTGTAATCCTAGCACTCCAGAGGCCAAAGAGGTAGGATTGCTGCAAGTTGGAACCCAGCTTGGGCTACTTAGTGAGATCAAAGCCAGCCCAGACTACATAGGGAGACTGTCTCAACAACAATGCATCTCAAATGCTTGCAAAAAATTGAAGAGCGTGGAACACTTCCTTAAATCACTCTATAAACCCAACATTGCTGTGCTACCAAAACTAAACACTGGTAGGAATACTATAGAATCAATACTTTTACAAATATATATGGAAAACAAGTGAGACTGAGGCTTTTCCTTTGAAACCAGGGGTAAGGATGCCTGCATTTGCTACTTTCAGTCAGCGTGTTACTGGAAGTTCTAGCCAGAGCAATTGGGCAAATAAAAGAAAGGAATTTGAATCAGAAAGGAAGTTGCCTCTGTTCACAGGAGATAAGATCTTTTATTTGGGGTGGGGTGGGAAAAAAACCCCCCAAAAAATAAATATTTTGCTTCAAAAAAATACTGGGGATAGAAGATCAAACTATATTATACCATGAGAATCAGGTGTGGTTAGTTCATGTCTCTAATCCCAGCACTCTAGGGGCTGAGGCAGGAGGATTACTGGGAATTTGAGGCCAGCCTAGACTACATAGTGAATTCAAGGCCACCCTGAACTATATAGTGAGATCCTGTCTCCAAAAAAAAATTTAAAATAAATTATACCATGAGAACACAATCTGATCAATCCAGAAGGAAAACTCTAAAAGTTAGGATCATGAAAAACTGAACATCAATCCTAAAAAAAAGAAAGTAATTTCTAAGAAGTTCAAGGGACATAATAACCAGATCCAAGGTGTGGTTTTGAAATTGGATCCTGGTTTGGACACACCCGCTAAGAAGGACATTTTATGGACAATTTGAGGAATTTGAGGACTAAATCTAAGATGATACAACGAAGCTAATTTTGACAGGTTTGGTAACTTTGGCTATGGGGGGGAATTTTTTTTTTTTTTTAAGCCCAGAAGAGCTGGGACGATCTCATTTATTTACCATCATGTGCTCGGTAGCCAACTTAGGCAGACACACAACTGGCAGCAGATGAAAGACCACTGGACACTATTTCCAACACGCTCAGTCTCTTTTCCTTCCTTCTCAGGAATGATCCTTCTGTTTTCAGTCTTTCACCAGCAAACTCTTCAGAGCTATCTGAACACAGCACTACCTTATCTTCTCGTTCCCCCAGACTTGCTCAGGCTCCCTTTGTGCTCACAGAACCAGCTTCACAAAGGGCAGCAGTGACTTCCATAGCTCTATGCCCAAGCAACACTTCTCCAACTCTTTCCTTCCTGACCTCTCCAGATCTTCAGGTTATTCACCCCAGCCTTCCCTTAGCCTCAGGAACACCCACTGACACTCTCCCAGCTTTCTGAGCTTTTCTCTGGCCCCTCCTCCAGCCTCCTACAGATTTCCCTAATTTTCTCTCTGGGCAATCTTTCCAATGCTAATGGGTCCATTTCTGCTTGTATTCCAATTATTCTTAAACCCTTAGCTCTAGGGAAGATCCCTCCTGAGTGTTTCAGCTGTGCAATTTATTTCAGTAGCCACAGGCACTTCAAAGGGATTACACTCAAAACTCAGTAATCCTTACCTACCACCCCTCCCTGCAAAAATCCTATTAATCCCGTTCCTTCTCATCCTTTGCTTTCTCAGAAAATGTCACGATTTTCACTCAATTGTGCAAGTGAGAGATCTGTTATCTTGGGTGCTTCCTTCACCATGTGGATCTCTTGGTACCAATGAGGAACTGGTTCCAGAGCACCTACCCAGATGCTCAAGTCTCTTGGGTAAAATAGCACAGTACTCACTTCTAACCCACGCGTCCTCTTGTACATTTTAAAGCATCCCTAGATTATTTATATTGCACAATACATTGTAATACTGTGTAGCTTGTGTTTCTACCTTGAAAACATCTCCAGACGCTGAAGTTCCTCCTTCCCGGCTCTCACTTCACGCCCCCATTTCACTTCTCACTGGGATTATCACAACAGCTTTCAACCGAACCCTACCCCCACCCACCCCAGGGCATTCTTTTAAAAATACAAATGAAAGATCAAGGCCGCCCACTGCCCTCGGAAGGACCAACTCCATGCCTAAACTATCTCCTGCTTCCTGCCTCCCCTCCTGTGGGCTCCGGGCCCATCCTTTCTTTCCTCCAGACTGCAGGAATTCTCCCTCCAGGCTCAGGACTGGGAAAGGTTCACACCACCAACCGTCTAGACCCAGACTAAACCCTCACCTGTCCTCTGACCTCCAAAATTTAGACCGAAGACCTCTTGCCAATTGCTCCTGGGGCTCCAGGTACTACAGTACCAATCCATCCACTAAGTACTTCTTAGGGCCCTGGGTAGCATCCCTAACGCCAACAAATACCCCGTCCCCTTCCGCTTCCCTCCACCTCGTCCTCCTCCAATCCTCAGCCACTCACTCAACCACCCCTGGGTGACCCAGACTCACCTGGAAAGGCCGGTTCACAGGCTGCCACTGGCTCAGCTCCTCAGGCCCCTGCTCCATCTCAGCCTGGAACATCAGCTGCACACTGGGACGGTCGGGACACAGACCCACTCCAGCCCAGAGGGGAGGCCAGCGGCGGTAAGGAGTCGCAGACAGCCGTGTCACCGCACCCACACGCCACAATCACTGCCAAGCTTCCACCTAACGCAGCGCCAGAGGGCGGAGCCAAGGCCGCCAGGGGGCGGAGCCAAAGCCCCCTTCAGCTGCCGCCGTTCTAACCAGCTACCTTCCAGAGCCCCACCAAACACTGCCAGGATCAGAGACAGGGAACCTCAGTAACACTGTTCTTGTTTGTTTGTTTGTTTGTTTGTTTTGCAGCAAGGATCAAACTGTGGACCTTGCACTTGTGAGGCACGTGGTGGAACTACTGAGCTAAATCCCCGGACTGTTTTTGAGACAGGGTCTCACTAGCCTTGAACACAACGATCTTCCTGCGTCAGCCTCCAGAGTACCGGTATTACAGACGTGCACCGCCATGCCCGTCTCCGTAAACACTTCTTAACGGTAAATATGTGAACTCACCGTACCTGTACCTGATTATTTTAGTCTGAGCAGGTCTATTTAACCCCAAGTTACTCTGGGGAAACCGAGATGAGACTCCAGTCAGGCCTCCCTTGAGGGAGGAGAAGCAGGACACTGGTTATAGGGTCCCCGCAGACAGGAAGGAGGCCACCTCCACCAGACCAGGTTCTTACCAGGATAGGAGGGCTTGAACCTTGATACTGCTAGTGAACACCTTTGTACCAACCAGAGCCTGGGAGTTCCACCACACAGTTGATGAGCTCCACAATATTGCCGGGGGTGGGGAGGTGGGGTTAAATTTCAGAACTAGTTGTGCAATGTAAAGAAGAACAAAGCCTTTGCCCTGGGGGGATTTCCATCCTAAAGGGCCAAACAAGAAATGAGTTTTTGTTGTTGTTGTGGTAGTGGTTGTTGTTATTTTGGTTTTTTTGAGATAGGGTTTCACTATGTAGTTGAGATTGACCTGGAACTCACTATGTAGCCCAGGCTGGTCTCGAACTCACAGCGATCCTCCTGCCTCAGCCTCCCGAGTGCTGGGATTACAGGCATGCGCCACCACGCCCAGCCAGAAATGAGTTTTTTAAGTCAGTCATTAATATATCTTGGAAGGTGGTGAGTGCAGTAGAAAAGACAAAACAGGAAACCTGATCTAACAACTAAACACCTGAAAAGAATCAGCCATGGGGAGATAGGAAAACAAGAAACAGTTTGGATCTGCTAAAAGGAAACTAGGAAGGGAAATCGAGGGGATCGAAGTGAAGTGAACGGAGGTCGGAGGAGCATGGTGTGTAGACAGAGGGATGCATGGGACAGGTTCCAGCACAAAAGGCATCAGATAGGATGAATAAATAAATGAATGCCCTTGACAATGTAAGAGGCTACAAGACAGAACTTGGTGCTGCTTTGAACTGATGATGCTGGAGAAGTGAAGCCCCTGGGAAGTGGCCAACATTAGAAGATGGCAGATTCAGGGCTGTGTACAGATGCTGAACAGGTTGGTTAGAGGTGACCTGGGGGAATGTCCAGGAAGCAGATGGACGGGTTAGAAGTTTAAAATGCAGTGTCTGGGCTGTAATTGCAGATTTCAGATTTGAAGCCATTAGAATCAATGAGATAACCTAGGATTAAGATAAGAGGCTATGGGCCGGGGATTTAGCTCAGTGGTTCTGCCCTTGCAAGCACAAGGACCTGAGTTCGATCCGTGGTACCAAAAAAATAATAATAATAATAAGAGGCTAAGGACAAACCTCTAGGTACCTTGCCTAGTGTTTGGCACATGAGAGAGAATACTGTCAAAGGAAGAAGTAGATAGGGCCAGGCATGGAGGTATGTGCCTGCAATCACAGCTACTCAGGAGGCTGAGGCAGGAGGACCTTGAGTTGAGGGCCAGCCTGAGCACCACAGTGAGACCCCCAACTAAAAAAAAAAAAAAAAGGAATTATAAACTGGGTGTGATGGTGCCTGTAATCCCAGCACTCAGGAGGCTCAGGCAAGAGGAATGCTGCTAGTTTGAGGTTAACCTGAACCAGATAGCTCGACTCTGTCTCAAAAAAGCAAACAGGCAGGGAATTTAGCTCAGTGGTTCCACCCCCTGGCACACAAGGACCTGAGTTCAATACCTGGTACCCCAAAAACAAACAAGGAATTTATAATTTCAATTAAAATGGATGAATAAAAATGTTATGTGTCATAAATCTTAGAACTACTATCTGCCAAATGCAATGTGGTATCCAGGAACAGAAAAAATCACTGGAAAACCTGGTGAAATCTGGATCCGTAATTTAGCTGGTAATAATATATCAATTTTTAAATTTTTGTTTGTTTTGCAGTGCTGAAGATCAAATCCAGGGCCCTGTGCATGCTAGGCAAAGCGCTCCACCACTGAGCTACATCCCCAGCCTGATTTCTTAGTTTTGAGGAACACAGTTGTAACATTAGGAAACCTGAGGAAGGTGTGTGGTGATACTATGTACCACCTTTGCTACCTGACCATTGCAACTTTTCTATGAATCTAAAATTATTTCCAGATAAGAAGTTTATTTTACAAAATGTAAGCTTGGGGCTGAGGATATAGATCAGAGGCAGAGCACAAGGGGCCCTGGGTTCAATCCCAAGCAAAGAAAAACAGATTTTTTTTTTTTTTTTTTTTGAGACAGGGTCTCACTATGTAGTTGAGACTGACCTGGAACTCAC
>NW_022974712.1:13271-24702 GCF_012274545.1 Fukomys damarensis | reverse complement strand
CATCTCACGTGGAGGTCTCGATGGCAGAATACATTTAACAAAACAATGGCCTTGGCTCAATAGGTGGATTAAACAGAAGTAGCATCAACTGCCTAGGCTTTCCCTGTGAAAGATCCCTGAACACCAGCACACTAAGACAGGTGCTGGTTAAATCTGGGCAAATGACTGGTCAGGTCGGGCCCTACGACCACTCTTAGGGGAAGCGGGGCCACGTGAGGAAGACAAGGCAACCTGTTGGGTGGGACCCTCACCTGGGAAAGAGTGTCCTGCTCAGATTGGGGACAGGACCTGGAGGAGGACCTTCTGGAAAGACAGAGCTGCCAAAAAGCCCAATGGCCCTGGCTGGCTCTCCCTTACCCCTGCAGGCCACACGAGTCTCAAAGTTGCAGCACCGTCCTATTTTCCAGCCATTCCACAAAGATGTATCCTTTCCAAGAAGTCAGTGGTGATGTGCACCGAGATTTCAGTACACAGACCAGGGTGTGGCATCGCACCTGAGACCAGGGTGTGGCATCGCACCTGAGACAACTGAAGGAATCTCAAACACAATTAGATCCTAGACCGAGTCCCACACTTTCTAAGCCTTTGACAAAATCCAACATCCATTCACTATAAAAATCCTAAAAGCTGGGCATGGTGGCAAACACCTGTAATCCCAACAGTCAGGAGGCAGAGGCAGGAGGATCCTCATGAGCTCTAGACCAGCCTGAGCTACACAGTGAGTTCTAGGAAAGTCTCAACTAGATAGTGAGACCCTGTCTCAAACAAACAAAAAAAACTCTAAAAAATAGATACAGAAGGGCTTTATCTCAATATGATGAAAGCTATTTATTACAAACCCATTGCCAACATCCTATTAAATAGGGAAAAACTGAAAGGTTTACCTCTAAAACTAGAGACAAGAGAAATATGTCTCTATCACCACTCTTATTGATTATATTACTCAAAATAATACCCAGAGCACTCAGGCAAGGGAAAGAAACCAATGTGATATGTGCAGGAAAGGAAGGAGTCATATCACCACAATCTGTAGTGACATGATCCTCTACAAAGAAGACACAAAAAATTCCACCAAAAGATCTCAGGAATTAATAACCAAATTAACTAGTCAAGGAGAATACAAAATCAACACAAGGAAATCAATAACATTTTTATACAACAATAATGAACTCACCAAGTAAGAAATTAAGAAAACAATAACTTTCACAACAGACTCAAGAAAAATCAAATTGGTATTAACCTAACCAAAGAGTCAAAGGCCTGTACCACAGGAACTACAGTAATCTGAAAAAGAGGATTGAAGAGGACATCAGAAAATGCAAAGACAACCTTTATTTCTGGATAGGCAGAAACAACCTTGTCAGAATGACCACACCTGCAAAACTGATATAGAGATTTAATGCAATCACAATTACACTACCAACACCATTCCTCACAAAACTGGAGAAAACAATCCTGAAATTCATGCAGAACCAGAAAAGACCCAGAATAGAAACAGAAATCCTAAAAAACAAGACCAAGCAGTAGGCATCACCATCTTGGTCTTCAATTTATATTACAAAGTTACAGTGATAAACCTGCATGGTACTGGCAGGAAAACAGACATGAGAATCAATGGAACAGAATACAGGATGCAGAAACAACCACAGGAGTTTCAACATTTTCATCTTTGACAAAGGCACCAAAAACATTCCATGGAGCTTTTTTAAAATGGTGCTGGAAAAACTGGCTATTCACATGCAGAAGACTGAACTTAGTCCAATTATCTCTCACCGTGTACTATAATAAAATCAAACTAGATGAAAGATCTACATACCAAACAAGCTGTCAGCTGGAAGATAGTATCGGTAACTTTGCCAACATAACCCCAATTGCTCAAAAAATACCATTAGCAATCAACAAATTGGGTTAGAGAAAATTAAGCTGCCACAAAGCAAAGAAAATGATCAACAGAATGTAGAGACAATTTACATCCCTGGAAAAAGTTGCCACAGTTATTCGGCAGATGGAGGACTGATATCTTAGAATATATAAAGACCTCAAAAAACATTAGACCACCCCAAAAAATTAAGAAATCAGCATAAGAAAACTGGAATGATTATTTTAACATCAGACCAATTGATTTTTTCTGGAAAATGTTATTAAATTTTTTGTTCTTGTTGATGTCGTTTTCATTGAGTTTATTGGTACTTTTTAGGTATACCATACAGTGACATTCATCATTGGGAACTTGTACCTTTACATGACAGATCTCGGTTCTCATTTTTTTCCCCATACCCCTGCCCTCCCTTCACCCTTCCACCCTCTGCTATTTACAAAGACTTTGTTTCCATTTTTTCCTTATCTCATATTTTTCTTTCGCCTGATTTCCTTTCTCCTACCCTTCCCACTTCCCCTACACCTTTAGCCCTTTTCTTCCTATTTCACATTAGCAGTTGTACAATTTGGATATTATTTACACTTTTAGTTTTTCACACTAGAGGAACTATTCAGTATTTACACATGTGTGTCTTATTTATTTCACGTAAGAGTATGGCCTCAATATGCATTCATTTTTCTATGAATGACTCCAGTTTCTCATTCCTTATGGCTGAGTAGTACTTGATTGCATAGGAAAACCACATCTTCTTTATCCAGTCTCCAACTGATGGGCAATTGGGCTGTTTCCAAGTTTTGCCTATTACAAACTGTGCCACTATAAACATGGGTGCACATATATCACTGTGGTAGGATTCTTTTAATTCTTTTGGAAAGATACCTAGCAGATGGATAGCTGGGTTGTTATTCAATGTTTATGAGAATAGAGTCAACTGATCACAAAGACATAAAAATTATAAACTGATATATACTAACAACAGAGTTCCAAAATACTTCAAGAAAAAGTAAGCAAATGGAGAGGAAAAAAAAGGCAATTCAAGCACAACATTTGGAAATTTCAATAAGTCACTTTATAAACATTTCTATCCAGGGTTACTGAAGTATAACTGACAAGTAAATCTGCACATATTTAAAGTGTACAACACTTGATAATTGCATACACTGTGGAATGATTATATACCAATTGTCTCAAATAGCTACCTCATATTCAAAAGGGATAAAACATCTAGGCAGAAATCTTTAAAACGTTTATACATGATATGAACATTATAAATCAAGTAGACCTAGCAGACCCTGACAGAGTATTTCACCAAATAACTGTAGAAAATACATTCTTTGCAGGTATACCTGGAACATTTCCAACATAAACCACATACTAGGCCACAGAAGAAATATCAATAGATTGAAAAGAATTAAATAAAACAAAATATGTTCTTTGACACAACAAACTGCAATGAGAAATCAACAACAAAGAGAAATTAGGAAAATGTTCAATGTGGAAATCAAGCTACACAATTCTATGTAAATAATATGTCAAGGAAAAATTCAAGTGAAAACTAGAACCTTAAAAGAAAAGTGACAGCCAGCTGTGGTGGTGAATGCCTGTAATTCCAGCACTCCGGAAGACTGAAGCAGGAAGATGGCAAGTGTTAGCGAACCCTAGACAATTTAAGGAGACTCTGACTCAAAAAATACAAGAGGGTCAGGGAAATGGGTCAACATGAAGACCTCGGCTCATCCCCCATACCGGACACAGAAACATACACACACACACACACACACACACACGCACGCACACATGCATACACTGCACAAAAACTGCTATATGTAATTAAAAATTGCTTAGTATTTCATATATGAAAACTGACTAGCAAAATTATCCATGTTTAACTATATACAATTGCTTCATTTAAATACTAAAGGTACAAATGAATTATCAATACAATTATCAATATTTCAATTTGTGATCCTCCTGCCTCAGACTTCCTGTGCTGGGATTAGAAGTGTGTGCTACCATGCCCAGCTAGTAATGGAGCTTTAAAAATTACCACCAAACTTCAATGATCTGACATATGCCACATTTACTTGTTTGCTGTAATGTATTCCCACCTCATAGTCTATACCCAGTAGATGCTGGGAACTGGGCAATGAATGAAAACATTTAACAGAAATATGTTAAACAAAGAAAGATGAATAAGATCCACTCTTCAGAAGAGTATTTGCCTTTAAAGAAAATTTCACACCTTAAAAAGTTAGGCACAGGAAGACAAATGTCCAAGGTGCATGCTTACTTCACAAACAGAAGGGCCAGAGCTGTGGCTTAGTGGTAGAGCACTTGTCTAGCACAAGTGAGGTCCTGGGTTCATTGACATATGTGATGTGTTTATATACATACACATACATGCGAAACAAAATGTTTTTCTTTATCAGTAATACTAATCAAACATAGGCTCTGCAAGTATATATAAGCTGTATTCTCACTGTATGAACACAACACAATTTACTGAAAAGCACACTTTTCAGCTGGGCGTGGTGGCTCATGCCTGTAATCCCAGCACTGGGGAGGCTGAGGCAGGAGGTGGATGGCCACGAGTCTGAGGCCCATGTGGGCTACTCAGTGAGTTCATGGCCAGCCTACACTGCAAAGAGAGACCCTGTCTCAAACCTTCCCCCTCAAAAAAACCCATAAACAAAAAACAGACCTTCCACCACTTATTAACCAAAACTTTATGCATATTTGTGAGTGGTTTTGTTGAATATAGTCCTAGAAGAACAATTAGTATTTATAACTGGTAGGAAAATTTTTAAATTTGCTTAAAAATGCCAATTTAATTTCCCAAAACCAGTACCATTTTTTCTCTCTCAAGAATGTGGCGTCAAAAAAAAGAATGTGGTATCATGATAAAATAAAAGCTTCCTATTTATTTTAAATGTTATATTTATCAATCACATTAAATATATTCTTTTTCCATGTACACTTACTTTTGTATCTCCTGTAAGGAACAATAGAGAAACTGAGAATGAACAGATCATAAATAACAACCACTTAGGCAGCAAGAAGCCAATGAAGCCAAACCACAAATTCTACAGTAACCCGGCTCCAACAGTGAGGGCCTGGTCAATAACTGTCAACGTTCTTCACTGTGGACCCTGTTTCGAACTTAGGACCAAGCAGAGGGGACCAAATATGCTCCCCTAGTCTATCTTATACAATGTTCCACTTCTAGCTGGTCTCCGACTATCTTCACCAAGCCAAAAACATACTACCAGGGTATCCTCAAAGCCTTCCATGTTTTCTACTACAGTTTTCCAACCTCCTTGAATGCTATTGCATCCCTGCCAAACAAAAGATAATGGCCATATCCCTTGCTACAGAAAACCAGAAATATATGGTTCTTGTTTTCATTTCTTTTCAGAATTGCTTGATGTATGATTAGTTAAATGTTCTATTCTTTTGTAAATAATGTGAAATACCAAATCCATCACATGTACAAAGCCTATACATATATTTTACATATATTTTTATTTTCACAAAAATGTATACAGATTGCCTAATATGTACTGTTTATATAAATCATTTCAAATTAGGATGTATTTGCCACTCTTAAATGCTAATGAGTATCACATTACTGTAGATATGAAACATTTTGCTTTTAGTGTGCATCACTTCGTTTGGTTTGACCAAAATTGTATCTGTTCTCATACAACTTCTCATCCATGTCAAAATTTGCATCAAATTAAAATCAGAATAAACTATGTTAATATTTTGCTTGGAAAATGCATTGCTTACTTTATTCATGAGTGAAGACATTTGCACACATCTGACTAAGAAATAAAAATTGAATATTTTGGCTTCTGGAAAATATTTTTTCATGAGACATTTCATTTTACTTTTGACAAATTTTCTTTCTACAAATACATTAAAACTGGATTGATTAAATAGCTATTATACTTTTATTGTGTTCCAAAACTACATATTGAATATCTGTGTGAAATACAAAGAATATTAGTGATGTATACAAGGGTATACCCATGAAAAGTTTGGGAAAAATAAAGTACATTATCTACTGACTTTGGAATCTCACAGTTACATTTTCAAACAAGCCTTGGAGAAATGGTGAAAATGGATCAGTGACTTTCCAATACTGAAATAAAAATTAAAAACAGTCAACATAGTATTCATTAACCCATATACTATCTTTCCAGACTGACGGCGAGATGAAACAAACTTGAGAATATCTGTTCCATCCAAACAGTAACACATAATCATACAAGAAATTTTTCAGACCGAAGAGAAAAAAATCCTTCATGGAAAACTACCTAAAGGGAACAAGAGCATGAAGAGGAAAATTATACGGATGAGTGCAAAGATGGCTTTGTCCTCTTATTTCATTTTGAAAGGCTGGATCTTTGAAGTAAAAGATAATACATATTATTTTAGATATAAAGTATATAAATCGTACCATTTATAACTGTAAACTTGTAAACTTAACGTTTTTTACAATCAGAGAAAAATATATACCTAAGACAACTGAGAGGCAAAGGGAAATTAGGCTTAATCAACTTACTTGATTTCAAGCAAGAATACTTTAAAAATATTTGAGAAGAGAGAACAAGTAAAGGGAGTCATTTTACTATGAAGTTTCATATACACTTATAAAGTGACAAAAAAGGATCATTTCCTACTCCTTCCCAAGTGTTGTCAGCAGATGAAAGTCATATCTTGTTTAACTTCTACTAAGTATACAGTATATTTATATTAAATGTCAGTTAATACTTAGTATATATGACATATGCATTTTATCAAGTTAATTTGTCAAAGACTATATCATTTCATAGTTGACTACCAAAAATACTTCTTTTAAATACCTATATGTATACATTCTTGTTATTTTTACTCAGGTTCACTTTCCTGTTCCTGAAATGGTTGTGATGTACACTGTTTCTATAAATCATTTCTTAACAGAACATGTTTTCCAAGGCAAGATATTATTACATATTCTATAAATATAGGACTGTAGGCATAATAATTTGTTGTAGGTAACACAAGAGTCACTTCATTTTTTGAGGAAGAATTTTAACAAGTTCTCATCCTTTTCAACATTAGCATCAGATCAAGAACTATAACAACACTCACGTTTTGCCTGTGAATGTGTTTATACTGCTTTAATGCACACACATCTATCTATCTAATTATCTATCTAGATTTTTTTGATTGGTACCGGGGATCGAACTAAGGTCCTCACGTTTGCAAGGCAGGCGGCAAACCACTGAGCTAAATCCGCCGGCCCTTCTATGTAGATTTTTAAATGTATTTTTGGTTTTGCTATTTTCATGTGAACTTCTGGCTTTTTGCCCTTGCTTGGGTTTGTCGCTATTGTCAATCAAATAAAAGACCTCCTTATTTATAAAAATGGAAAAACGTTGTGCTGACAAAACAGATATGGAACGTTTTTGCAATATGGCAGGTTGAACCTTGGGCCTCTGCACGCTAAACCACTAAGCTGCCTCCGAGTCCCCGCCTCCTCTCTAAAGACTGGGTCTCACTAAGTTAAGGGCCCAGCCTGGCACAGTGCTTGTGACCCTCCTGCCTCAGCCTCCTCGGTAACTAGGATCACAGGAGTGTGCCACCATGCCTGGCCAGTTACTGAGAATTTAAAATATTTCATTAGTTTGATATATATTTGGGATCCACATGAAATATAAAAAATACTAGTGCCGCCTAAAAACACCAAAACCTCTGAAAAGTAAAGACATGTTACCTGACCGGGAATGGTTCTTTCATGATGGCCACCTTCCCAACGGAATCCAGGAAATCGTTGATAAATGAGAAGGATGCTTTCCATGCGAAAAGGAAAAGAAAAAAATAAAACTGGCAACAGAATTCAACACCCAACAACACTTGTTTCCGAACTGAGAATTACGTAGATGGACAAACCCGAGACAGTTGGTAGCTGGATCACTGTTATTTCTGTTGCTCCCGGAAGTTCTCCCCTAGGAACCGAAATAGGACCAGAAGGGAACTGAGAACTTCCTAGGGGCCAGAAGAACCCTGGCCTGGAGGCCCAATGGTGCCCCTGCTGGTGGAAGTGGAGAATGGCCGGCGTTTCGACCTAACAATGTGAATACCATTCATACCACATGCGTCCTGGAGCTGAGAGAACTGCTCAGTGAACTTCTATTAGGGGTGAAGACTACTTGAGTTGCTAGAAGCTGACTCACTGCCAACTCCCTATTTAGTATGGGATGAGCGCTTAACCAAGTAGTCTTCTGCCTTTTCTACTTCACACCTTCTGCAAATTGTTAAGTGATACATTTCATTCAAAATCCTTATGAACCTTTCAATCTTGAAGTTCTGATGTGTGTCTTATATGGTCTTGAATGTCAAGCAATTGAGATTTACGTATTAAAATCCTTTGATACACAATGACGTAGAAAAGTATAAAAAGATTAATACTTTTTCAAAGAAGCATATCTTAATGTGAAAATAGGACATCAAGTATCTACTGCTTATAAAATTTTAATTTTAATTGTCAAGCGAGTTATATATATCTATCGATGGATATTTGGTAGCTATAGATTTTTTAATTATTATAGCACACAAAATATAGTTTTTATCACCTGAAATTGGCATAATTAATTGTACAGCTATGGTGTTTTACCTTGACTGTGCCATCAGCTAACCCAAAGAATATTTATGTACTACCTGACATGTTATGGTAGCTTTCTAATAGTAGCACTTATTATTTTGTTTTGTTTTGTTCTGTTTTGTTTCATTACCAGGGATCAAACTCAAGCCCTTGCACTTGCAAGGCAGGCAGCAGAACCACTGAGCCAAATTCCCAGCCCTGTAATAGTAGCACTTGTGGATTTCAATTTGTTTTTGTTTTTGTTTTTTGAGACAGCCTCACTAGTTGAGACTGACCTGGAACTCACTATGTAGCCCAGGCTGGTCTCGAACTCAGCAATCCTCCTGCCTCAGCCTTCCAAGTGCTGGGGTTACAGGAGTGAGCCACCATGCCCGGCTGTGGATTTCAATCTTAAATTCACTTTCTCCTCTGTCATTTCGATTACTTTGATCTCATCTGATCAAAGACTCTGGAAATAAAATGAATACTGAATTATAAATTAGGCATACTATGAGTCTTTGAGTCTGTCACACTGCACATACTGAGCACAGTTTAAAATGACCTTTAAAAACTTACAAAGTAATCAGCTTTATAGCAATGGATTTAAATAACAAATAAAATATGGAACAACAAGGCAGATGGAGCCAAGAGAAGGCTGGGGCTAAGTTCCACATTTAAAGAGAATCATAGGACTATGCCAAACAAGGCATAATGACATTAAAAGCATTGGAATTCTACCTCTAGTGCAGGGAACAGACCTCTTGTGGACCTTTAGTGATCATGCATGAGTAAGCCAGGTTAGACTGGAATGAGTACTGAACTAGCAACTCTGCATCATGGATATGCGTTAAACCCATCCTGACTGCCCACAAAGGTCAGTGCATAAGCTCCATCCTGGAGAAAATATAACTGAGCCAGCAAGGTGAGATTCGGGGAAAGCGGCTTGGCTCGGACATCGCATCTCCCTCCGCTGGCCTGGGCCCATCCCACGGGTCCGGGTAGCCGCACCCTCTCTTGCAGGTGCCGCCATTGCTGCTCCAGCACCAGGAGGGTAGCTGCGTGGGCGCCACTGAGCACCCCCCGCTCCCACTCTCAGCTCTCCTGATTGTGCCACTCCTTGGACCCACTCTGCAGAAAAATAGCTTGTTATAAAGGGTAATTTTCTGAGCTCCCAAATTTGAACACTTTAAAGAAGGGGCGGGGGAACCCTGTGATAGAACTGTCTGGAGTTCAACCCTGCAGGAGGTCAGGGAGCTCAAATTGGTCCTTGTGGCCTGAGGTCAGTTTGCATTACAGGGATTTGCCTTCAGCTAGCTGAGATAGGGGGATTTGGTTCTGCACATGACTGCACACGATGTGTATTATGGCAGCAGAGATACAGTCTGAAAGAGGTCTTTCAAAGTCTTTTTTTGTTCTTTTCTTTCTTCTCCTCATTCCACTCTGTAAATTCTTTTTTCTGTCCTCTTTCACCAACTCAGTCTCTTGCTCCACCATATTGTCCCTCATCTCCCTTTCTGTTGCTGCTCCTGCCCTAACTCAGATTTCTTCTTTTATCATTTTTTCTTTTTTATTAATGTTCTTTTTTTTCTATCATTGAGCCTCACTCAAGCGTCAGTAGTTTCAAGGAAAAGTGAGCCCCTATTGCTGTTAAGGGGATATATTCTTGTCCTTATACTTGCACTCTGTCTATCCCTTTTGAGTTTTACAGTTTCCTAAAGATTGTGTGGTCATTCTGTGTCCTCTGGCTTCACTTGACACCTTCTCCAGTTCTTTTACTTGTTTACTCTTCTCATCCTAACTAGGTCTAGGCCCCCATTCTAAATGATAAATATACTATGTTGAGGAGTTTGTTCACTGCAAACATATCTTGGGCTGCTTCTTGATTTTAATTTAATTCACATGGTTGGGGGGTGATGGATTGATGACTACCACAAGTGGTCAATTGGCAGGAGGTGATTGATCCTGTTGTGTTGCTGATTGTATTGATTGGGATAAGGGATGGGGATTGATTTGATGAGTTGTTTTCTCTCATATTGTGAAAGTGAAAATGTCTATGAGTCATTAGAGAGTCAGGGGCTGAAGCGCAATGATATTAGGAAGATTTAATAACCTAGAGATTGAATCAAGGACAATGCAACAGCAAAAATGAAAATGAGAAAACACTTAAGCAAGACACAAAGACAGACTTCAAGCTCACCAATGGCAAACAGTAGGGCAAAGGAGAATGAAAAGTCTGATAGTGAAACAACAGGACACTCAGAACTCACAGCACAGGAATTAACAAAACAGATCGATCATGCTCTAGAAAAATTCGAATCAGAAATAATTTCCCAGATAACCATAGAGATGGTGAGCAAAATAAAAGTCATGATTCGAGCCTCTAGAACAGAAACTGACAAAAAAAATAGATGAGCTCAGGACCATAATAAAAGCCATGAAGTCCAGCATAAGAAAGAAATGGAAACAATGAATGCCCAACATAGGAAAGAAATGGAATCCATTAAACAGATTCAAACAGATATCCAGGAGATTAAAAACTCTATTGAAAGTATATGCAACAGAATAAAATAATTTGAAGATAGAATCTCCAAAATAGAGATAGGATTGCAGACAGTAAGGACCATAATAAAAGCCATGAAGTCCAGCATAAGAAAGAAATGGAAACAATGAATGCCCAACATAGGAAAGAAATGGAATCCATTAAACAGATTCAAACAGATATCCAGGAGATTAAAAACTCTATTGAAAGTATATGCAACAGAATAAAATAATTTGAAGATAGAATCTCCAAAATAGAGATAGGATTGCAGACAGTAACCATGAAAAGAGAGCTCTCTTAAAAACAGTAAGGGATCATGAGAAATCGATCCAACAACTCCTAGATGATGCAAAGAATAATAACATAAAACTGATAAATCCATGAA
>NW_022974712.1:10844-12872 GCF_012274545.1 Fukomys damarensis | reverse complement strand
GAACACCTGAGAAACTTCATGAATACCAAACCAGCACTACAAGAAATTCTAAACAATATCCTAGAAAAAGACAATGAAGGTAACAACATAATGAGGCCCAACAGAGCAAATCAAATAGCCAAGGCAAGAAACTAAAGGGAGGGGGCAAAAAATTAAAAAGAGTCACCAAAAGGACAATAACATGACAATAAGAAGTCAGTACATATCAGTTACAACCATCAATGTCAATGGCCTCAATTCACCAATCAAGAGAAATAGACCGGCAGAATGGATTAAGAAGCAAAATCCAACAATATGTTGTATACAAGAAACACACCTAGTGCAAAAAGAAGCTCATAGACTTAAGGTGAAAGGGTGGAAAACAATTCTCCACATGACAGGAGCCCAGAAAAAAGCAGGGGTAGCAATCTTATTCACAGACAAAGTAAATTTCAAACCAAAACTGATCAAGAGAGACAAAGAAGGCCACTACATTTTTGTAAAGGGAACAATTCAAGAGGAAAAGATGACAATCATAAACATATATGCACCAAATATAAATGCCCCCAACTATATAAAACAAATATTAAGTAACACGAAAAACCAAATAAGCACTAATACAATTGTAGTGGGGGATCTAAATATCCCACTATCACAAATAGATCATCTAGGCAAAAAATCAACAATGAAATACTAGAACGGAACCAAGCTTTTGAACACATGGACTTATTAGACGTCTATAGAGTGTTCCACCCCACAAAATCAGAATATACATTCTTTTCAGCTGCACATGGGTCATTCTCCAACATAGATCACATATTAGCTCACAGAACAAGTTTGAATAAATGCAAAAGAATCGAAGTTATTCCCTGTATATTATCAAATCACAGTGCAATAAAGCTGGAGATCAATAGCATAAGAAACTGTAGGAAGTTCACAAACACATGGAAATTGAACAACACTCTCCTGAACAATCAATGGATCACAGAGGAAACCAAAACCAAAAAAGAAATCAGACAGTTTTTACAAATAAACAAAAATGCCAATATAACATACAGGAATCTATGGGACACAATGAAAGCAGTTCTATGTAGAAAATTCATAGCACTGAATGCCCACACTAGGAAAATAGAGCAGGCTCAAATAAACAACCTAATGACGAATCTTAGAATCCTAGAAAAACAAGAGCAAGAAAAACCCAAAGCTCAAACAAGAGAGGAAATTATAAAGATTAGAGCAGAAAGCAATGCAATGGAAACTAAGAAAATGATACAAAAAATACATGAATCAAAGAGTTGGTTTTTTAAAAGAATAAATAAAATTGATAAACCCTTAGCAAACCTTATCAAAAAAGGGAAAGAAAAGGCTCAGATCCATGCAATCAGAATTGAAAAAGGCGACATCACAACAGATCCAACAGAAATCCAGAGGATAGTCAGTACCTACTTTGAGAACCTGTACTCTAATAAAATGGAAAACACAAAAGAAATGGACAGATTTCTATATACTTATGAATTACCAAAGTTGAACAAAGAAGATAAAAACATTTTAAACACACCAATTACAATCAGTGAAATTGAAAATGTAATTAAAAACTTACCAACAAAGAAAAGCCCAGGTCCTAATGGATTCACTGCTGAATTTTATAAGACATTTAGAGAAGAACTACTGCCATTACTCTTCAAACTTTTCAGTGAAATTGAAAGGGAAGCAATACTTACAAATTCATTCCTGGAAGCAAGTATCACTTTGATTCCCAAACCAGGGAAAGATGCAACTAAAAAAGAGAATGACAGACCCTTCTCCTTAATGAATATAGATGCAAAAATCCTTAATAAGATATTAGCAAACAGAATACAGAGGATCATCAAGAAGATCATACATCCTGACCAAGTCAGATTTATTCCAGGGATGCAAGGATGGTTCAGCATATGTAAATCAATAAATGTAATACACTATATTAACAAAGTCAAGGACAAAAACCACATGATCCTCTTGATAGATGCATAAAAAACATTTGACAAAATTCAACACCCATTCATGATAAAA
>NW_022974712.1:10102-10651 GCF_012274545.1 Fukomys damarensis | reverse complement strand
ATGCCAATTGAAATTCCAACACTATATTTCACAGAACTAGAAAAAAGAATCCAAAAATTCATTTGGAACCACAAGAGACCTAGAATAGCAAAAGCCATTATAGGCAACAGTCACATGGCACCAGGTGTAACAATTCCCAATTTGAAACTATACTACAAAGCCACTGTGATAAAAACAGCACGGTACTGGCAAAGAAACAGGCCTGAGGATTAATGGAACAGACTGGAAGACACAAAAACAACTCCAGATGTACTCAGCTACCTCATCTTTGACAAAGGAGCTGACCATCCCCACTGGAGCAAAGATAGCCTCTTTAATAAATGGTGCTGCAAAAACTGGATCTCAAACTGCCAAAGATTAAAACTAGACCCTCATCTCTCACTAAAATTAAAATCCAAGTGGATTAAAGATCTAAATATTAAAACAGAAACACTAAACTTGCTGGAAGATAAGTTAGGCAGAACTCTGGAAGACATTGGCATAGGAAAAGACTTTATGAACAAATCCTCAGTAGAACAGGAACTAGCAGAAAGAATCAATAAGTGGGAT
>NW_022974712.1:0-9153 GCF_012274545.1 Fukomys damarensis | reverse complement strand
AAAAAAATGTGAGAAAATGAAAAAATGGAATTAAAGTGTTTGTAAATGGGGAGGGAGGAGGGGGTGAAGGGAGGGCAGGGACAAGGGGAAAAAATGAGAACCAAGAACTGTCATGTAAAGATACAAGATCCCAATAATGAATGTAACTGTACTGTATACCTAGAATGTACCAATAAGCTCAATTAAAAAATATGGAACAATGTGGTACATATAATTGATGCATTACATTGCTTGAGTTCACATAGGATTTTTCCACGTTAAATCATACTTCTATAAATTCATACAATCACCCTAAATCAAAAATAATGCAGGCCAGGGATTTAGCTCAGTGGTTCGGTGGCCTGCCTTGCAAGCGCAAGGACCCGAGTTCAATCCCCAGTACCCAGAAAAAAAAATTATGCAAAACTCTGTGTTCTCCTGAGGAACAATAGGACTAAACTTTTACTACCAAATAAATTCCAGTTCAATCCTAATCAGAAAGAAGAGGAGTCTATATGTAATGCACTACCAGGCATAAAGTTGATTAATTAAAATTACAAGCTGAATTTGTGACAAATATCATTTATTCAAATCCTTAGAGAAAGAACTGCTGTTATACTGTTAATTGTCAAAATCCACTAATAAATCATATTTCCTAATTTATAAAACAAATACTCTAATAACTCTTTAAAAATTCCATTCTTGGGCCGGGGATTCAGCTCAGTGGTTCGGTAGCCTGCCTTGCAAGAGCAAGGACCCGAGTTCAATCCCTCGTACCAAAAAAATAAATAAATAAATAAAAATTCCATTCTTCTCATTATGACATGATTCCAAAATCCATTCTCCTAAACTTATTGATTATGTGCATTTTCATGTATATATTTGTCTATACTATTATCATAAAAATGCAGCTACTTTCCTAATCCTTGTTTGTTTGTTTTTGTTTTCATCCTTGGAGAGCTGTAGTAACCAAAATGCTAGAACACTGTCTAGGACCCAAGAAGACAAACAGCTTCCTGGTATAAACCAACCCATATCCCAGCCTTTGATGTTCACTGATCAGACTAAAGTGAACCTGTATTGTATGAATAGCTCCTTCCTTGAATTTCTGGATAAGCGTCATTTTCATTGAGAGTGACTGTTCGTCATTATAACACTCGCATTCCCTGCACCTGTGGGATTAGTAACAGCAGGAACTTGAAGAAAGCACTATTTTTTGTCACTGGTCATTCTGATGAATAGGATATTTGATATTGTGAAATAGTAAGAAAAGGTTCAAAGGGAAATAGGAAGCGGGAGGGATTGGGGAAAGGAAAGAAGGGACTTGAATCAATATGAGAAAATGAAAAAAATGGAAACAAAGTCTTTGTAAATAGGGAGGGGTGGAGGGGTTGAAGGGAGGGTAGGAAAATGGAGAAAAATAAGAACCAAGATAGATTATGCAAAAGAACAAATTTCCAATGATGCATGTCATATTGTACACTTAAAAATGTACCAATGAAATTAATTTTTTTAAAACTCATTGAAAAGCATTCCATCAATCTGCCACCAGATGGAAGCAAAGACACACAAAATAAACTAGTTGCAACTGTAGTTTATCAGGCCACAGTCAAAAGCATTCTACAAATCAGGCACAAGATGGCAGCAAAGGCATACGAAATAGACCAGTCGCAAAAAGGCAATAAATGTGGCTTAGCAGACAACATTCAAAAGTATTCTATTTCTTCACAATACAGCAGCAAAAGCACCTCACATACACGAGCAGCAAATCCAATATAAGAGTGTTTTTTCTGAAACTGAACCTTTGTGTTAATGGCTCAGTTGAGTTTGTTTGTTTTTTGTTTTTTGGCTACCGGGGATTGAACTCAGGTCCTTGCGCTTGTGAAGCAGGCACAGTGCCACGGAGCTAAATCCCCGACTCACTCAGTTTGTTTCTCATATGTTTCTTGCACAAATTATTCATCAAATTGTTATTATTTCTGATAAAATAAGTATGCATTCATTGTAAGCTCGTATGTAGGAAAAACTCACAAATCCCCTACTGTGGAAACGCTTAGATGTGCACAATATTAACAACCTGGCATTCATCTTCAGGCGTATGGATAAATGGTGGAAACGGGAAGCTACACATTTATAAATCCAAACGTGCCCTGTGTACAATTGTTTTCTTTTTTGGTGCCAGGGATAGAACGCCAGACCTCGCGCTTGCAAGACAGGCATCGGCACCACTGAGCTAAATCCCTTGCCCAATTGTTTTCTAATCTACACTTTGACATCTGCAGCCTCTTACCTAATTCCTTTAATCTGGTGATTTTTAAATGTTTGTGAGTGTAGGGGCAGATGTCTGTACACCAGAAGAAAACAGAAGAGGGGCCTCATTAGCTCTTCCGGCTAATCCTGACTAGCAGGATTTAAAGACAAACTGTACTAGAGATTCGCCTGGGAAGCAGGTCAAGGACAGCGGGAGAGAAAGAGAAAAGCCAGATAAAGAAAGGCACCAAGTGGCCTTGAGACCCGTACCAAGATGCCAGAAGAACTGACAGGCAGGACACAGAGAGAAAGCCAAGTGCACAGATGATCAGCCTCCCCAGCCTCCGGGAGAATACAGGGGAAGCAAGGGGGCTGACTAACTTTAAGGCAGGATGTACTCAGAGCTAAGCAGGTACATATATGCTCATTCGCTCTGGGGCCACTCTAGAATCCACTCTAGGTCACTACATTATCCACCCTAGACTCATATATTGCCATGTAATTATAGACTACGAAAGACATCTGTGGGCCCCTTATAACTCTAACCTAACCACAAGTAAGACACCACTTTGCCAACCCACTGCCCACCCCAAAGGTAAGGCTCTGAAGAGTAGTTGAAGGACCAGTGCACAGACAGAGCCTGCACACAGACTACCAGGATGACGGAGGCAGAGGCGCCCGGGAGCTAATCGACCCTGGAAGCTCCAGGTGGGAGGGAAGGGTCTCTGACCCCTGTAAAAGCAGCCAAGAACAAAGGCCCAGGGTCCTCCATCGCTTCAGAGTCCCCTTCTCTGACTCTTTTTCATCAGGGTAGGTAGCTATCTACCTTCTCCCCACACTCCTTTTCCTCTTCACAAATAAAATATCCTCCTTTCATTAAACTTTGTCCCTCTACTTTTTAATTTGGGCTGAGTTCACCATCCCACTGGGCTGTTCACACAGCTGAACAGTGGAGTTCCTTCCCCCGGATGTGAAACAAGGTGTTTACCCTGCAGTTCATTTTAATTTTTTCAACTGATTTAAATTAGCCCTTTGGGCTGTTTGCTTCAAATTAACACAAGATTGCCCACCTACAACATTTTCTGAGAAAAGTAGTACCATCACCCAATAAATTACTATCCAACTTTTTATCCACAACCCATTAATGGATTACCAGCTCTGCATCCAATCTTAGTGTGTGTGGTATAGGGATTGAAGCCAGGGCCTTTGTAATGAGCACCACATCCAGCCTTTCATTTTCACTTTCAGAAAAGTCTTTGTTAAATCTCTAAGTTCCCTTGGCTGGAACTTGGGATCTTCCTGTCTTAGTTCTCCAAGAGACTGGGATATAATATTTTTAATCTGCAATTACTGTGCATCATTTTTATCTTGGATGTAGGACTTTAACTAAAAAGTAGGTTCCACACACAACATAGAATCGTTCTGTATTTTTGGCTGGGGATTTAGCCCAGTGGTTCTGCTGCCTGCCTCACAAGCACAAGGACCCAGGTTCAACACCCAGCACAAAACAAAACAAAACAAAACATGAATTATTCTGTATTTTAAAGTTCTACACATAAAAAAAATAAAAAATAAAAGTTCAACAAATAAATACAATGACAATGGAATATCTTTACTTAACTTTTTGATAGATTTACCCATGTTAGTATAGACATTGCTAATTTTAAATAATGGAAAAATCCTAATTCATCAGTATAATATAACACAATTCATGGATAAGCGGGTTGCTTTCAATCATTGGGAATCAGGGGATCCTACCTTAGTAAGAACTGCAAAGGTGCTCCTGCGTGGTAAGGTCAGACATCCATGCCTGCCTTCTCCTTTTTCTTTGTACTTGCATCTCTCCCTGTTTCATTTGTATTTTGCTAGCTTTTTGATGTGTTTTGTTTTTGTGGTACTGGCGATCGAACTCAGGACCTCCTGCTTGCCAGGCAGGCATAGTGCCACTGAGCCACATCCCCAGTCCTATGTTTTGTTTGTTTTGTTTTGTTTTTTGTCTTTGCTGCTGTTGTTGTTGTTGTTTTTAAGACAGAGCCTTGCTATGTAGTTCAGGGTGGCCTTGAATTCACTATGTAGCCCATGCTGGCCCCGAACTCACAGCGATCCTCCTGCCTCAGTCTCCCAACTGCTGAGATTACAGGTGTGCATCACCACACATGGCTCATTTTTGTTTTAAAGAAACAAGATTATATTATTCATGGACCTTTGAAATGTTTTTACTTAGCAAAATTTGGAGGTATTCCCTTAATTATCCTTCATCATAATTTTGAGGTGCTGTGTCATATCCCACTGTACAGATATAAAATGGCTGACTGAAGGCATTTTCTCTATGTTGAAGGTAGTTTTTGTTTCCAGGAATAATGCCCCTGGCTGTACTGTGCACTGAAACCTGTGTACACAGCTCTGATCTTTTGCATTGCTTGGAGGAAATTCTATACCGTGGACACCCTGCAAGCCCTGGACTCCACTGGGATTTTGACTTTTGAGTGCCATTTAGACCAAAGTAGCACCCAGCTGACACCCTGTGCCTTTGTGGTACCTTTGCTTCTCACAGAAGTGTCCATCTGAAGCCCTTGTTTCGACCCTTAGCAGGCCAGTTTCCCACCATGACGGAGCCTCCTCCATGTTCCCCGTGTCTTACGCATGTGTTCCTTCTCCCAGCAAGTGTGACTGAAGTTCCAGTCAGAAAGGATCCTTTCTTCGTAGTTCCACAGTATCTGTCCCAGAGGGCCGGCATTAAATCCCCTTTCACAGCTAAATCGCATCCAGGTGGATGACACTTTCACTACCCCCCAGGTTTATACATTGCCTTTGCTTTTAAAATGTGTCCGCAGGCCGGGCATGGTGGTGCACGCCTGTAATCCCAGCACTCGGGAGGCTGAGGCAGGAGGATCGCTGTGAGTTCGAGACCAGCCTGAGCTACATAGTGAATTCCAGGTCAGTCTCACTACATAGTGAGACCCTGTCTCAAAAAAACAAAAAAACAAAAAACAAACAAACAAAAAAATGTGTCCGCATCTCCAAGCAATGTGAGTCAGACCTGATTTCTGAGGAACAATGAATAAAGTGATAGGAGAAGGGTCAGAGTCAGTCACATGGATCTCGAGTGTGGACTCGGGGTCCATGAGTAAGCAGAGCACCCCCAAAGGCTGCCAGAGACACAGTGTATGTCATGCAGACTAGAAAGCAAAGCGAGGGACAGGCCAACAGGAATGGAGGATGAGGGATACTTACCATTACAGTCCACACCCTCGGGGACCCACCTCTCACCAGCAGGCTTCACCTGCCAGCGTCACACTAGGATCTAAACCCATCAGTGGACTAATCCAGGACCACATACATGTGAGTGACTTCTCTCCGGCCTTTGCTAGGTGAGGCGCTGCCACAGGTGGACAATGTTTCCTGTCATGTGCTTCCTAAGTGTTTCTGAAGGGATCTCGGTGAGCGCACTTCTTACAGGAGCATGTACGAGTGGGAAGGGAACGTTACAAGGACCTCTACCATGAGTCCTGGCTTGTAAGCCACCAAAGCACAAGACAAACTAAAGAACAGACAGGAGGGGACTTAACTCAGTGGTGCTGCCTGAGTTCAATCTCTGGCACACACACACACACACACACACACACACACTCACACAAAACCAGACATAAATGAGACTTAGTGACAAGGCTGGGTCTTGGGACTTGGTCAGTGCTGCTGATGGCAGCAAAGACCAAGGTCCCCAACAGCATCCAATATGTATTGAATACAATTGTGGGAAGGAATAGGTAGCAGGGTATGCGGGGAAGGCATCTAGGGAGATGCTGCTGAACACCTGGCATGATGGCACCGGGCAGAGCTGTCAGGGAGTAAGCACTGCTTACCTTGCTGGGATGGAACAAACTGGTACTGGCACCGGGTAAAAGTAGCACGTGACCCATCGGGTCAGTGAGAAGCAAGAAGCAGGTGCCACTCATAGCCCACTAGTCCTGGGCACGGATGTCTGCTACAGGAACACACAGCTTGCTTTACACTGTCAGCCTGATATAGGAGACTGGGTGGGGCAAAGCTGGGAGCAGGTGAGAGGGTCCTGTCAATTACAAGACTTCGGGAAAAGGCCAGGGCCCAGTAGGTACAACTTGGGAGCTCTCAGGAGACAAGGACAACAAGCATAAAAGAGCAGCCATCACTGAAATCTGCTAAAGTGAGTTTCCAGGATAGCATGCAACACATTTCTCAGATACGGTGTATACTTTTATTTTTGCTCTTATCCTCTTTTTCTCTCTGTTTGGCCTGAGTTCGCTCTGCTCAGCTGGTTTCTTTTATACCCGTGCACCCCGCATTTTCAAATAAACTTTTTGGCACCATTTTTGCCTTCTCTCATCCAATTCTTTGTTCGAGGCAAGAGGCACCTGGAAGGAATACTTTTGATTGGTGAGCCATTTCTAAAGGAACCACCCTATAACAAGCCTGCTTAGCTTTAAGGCCACCTTTCTTGATTTTCTTTAAATGTTTTCAGGCTCTTACTTGGTGTGCTGGCCTTTGGAGCATGAAATGTTTTACTATGTGTTTCCCAAGTCTTGCTATCTGTATTGAAGGTATTATAGACAGCTAGATTAGGTGGAAATATCATAGGCAGTCACACAGGGTAAGGCACTCAAAGGCATCAGTGCAGAAGATAAGAACACATTACAGCTATGGCTGAAGGTGCATTCATTGAAGGCCAGAAGATGAAATGACTAGGATACCTACCTCCCTGAGGGATAAATGATATACTATGATTAGTGTTACCTGGTCCAATAAGCCTAGAGAGGCATCATTCACCTGGGTGTGTGGCCAAGACATCCTGACTCATCTCTTCCAAAAAAGGTCCTTGCTCTTTCCAAGTACACTTGCCACATGATTTACTTCCCCATTGGATCAATATTACCTAAGCGGCTACACTTGTAATCTCGTTGGTTGATCATAGTTTTGTCCCAAGTTGTATCCACCTCATGATTTTGTACCCACCTTCCGATTTTGTTCCATAAAACTTCCTCTGAAAAGAGGGCTCCTTGGTACCAATTTTCTGGGTCCCCTCCTGTCTCTCTCAGGAGCTTTCTCTCTCATTAAAATTTTTCTACTCTTAACCACTGTTGTTCCTCAGAATTGATTCTTGGATTTGGGGAACAAGAACTCAACGTATCAGATATTAGCAGGTTGGGAGTTATATTATCTCTCTCTATCATTTGGAGGTCCTACAACATTTGGAGGTCCTATATCAAAGGTACAGTAGGAGCAATGACATAGAATCCTACTGATACAAGGGAATAGACGTTACTCCCAAACCTGCTAGGTATCTGAAACTAGAATTGTTATTCTCTAAAATCAAAGAATGAATTCTAGGAATACCAGAGATAAAGAGTATGAAAACTTTAATGAGAGAAAAACAGCTTCTGTCTAAGAGAGAAAGAAGGGGGACAGGAAAATGGGTTTCTGCCCATCCCACTTTTCAAAGGTGTTTTATATGGCAAAGCCATGAGGTGAGGTTGGTATAAATTGGAACAAAACTATAAGACCCAGTGGAAAATTACAAGGTGGGCATGAGGTGGGACAAAACCATGACCAACCAATAAGATTACAAGTATAGTCCCCCAGGTAATAGTGATTAAATGGGGATCAAAAGGGAAAATAAGTCACATACAAGGAATTTCCCATTTTTAGAATATCAATGATTGCTATCTGTCTCTAGGGGAAGTACTACCTCTTTTCTTTATAGTGCTAACCAGTGAATGTGCCTTAATTTTTCTCCATTTTGGCACCTTGAGGGCAGCCCTGTCTAACTGCCTACAAGATATGTAATTAGCTTACCTACTTACATTCCTAGTTTTAAATTCTTCAGTATGGACTTTCGAGAAATGCCTCAATGGCCAAGCGCTTCCCCAAAAGGTTTTGTCAGATTGTCCTGTTTTTTGTCAGTCTAGGGTCCCACAGTCCTACACCTCACAGGTAATGTTTTTAAATAAAAGTCATCAGGCTCAAACTGCTTAAAATCTTCTCCATGTTCTTTCCAGTATCCCAAGCCAGCGTCACTGGGTGCTTTTGTCACAGTTTTCCGGGTTTTCCTAACTACACAGCCAGGACGGTCCACAGCGAGTCTGAACACAGCTTCTCAGCTAGACACGTGGCCCGCACAGCAGAGCAGAGGGCGGCGGTGGCCTCAGCGGCGCAGACAAAGGAGGCAGAGGCGCAGGCACTGAGAGAAGGCTTCAGGGCTAAAGTGGGCAGCTGCAGCTTCCCCACTGCTCCTGCTCTTCCGGTGGGGAGGAGAGGAGGGAGGAGACAGAGCCGCATCCCCAGGGCTGCCAAACTGGAGAGGCCTGTGGGGGAGGGGCACAAGATGGAGGCGGCCCTGCGGCGCTCAGCTCCCATCTGCAGCCAGAGGGGGGTGGGGGAAGGGAGGAGGAGGAGGGGCGATGGAATCTGAGGAGGGTTTTTTTTGGTGGAGATGGGGCAGAGAGAAAGGAAGGACGCCAAGACAAGAGTCTGATCAAGGCGACGTTTATTGCAGGAAGGCATCAGCCTTTTAAAGGAAAAGACCGAACTATTATGGGCTAGGATTACCATAGTAACCTCCTATAGATAACATCAGATCTTTAACATAACAAAATGGAGTTAACAACACCTGACTCCTACAGATCTTTGGCTGTCTGGGTTTCTTCCATGCAGGGCAAAACAAGTTTAACACGTGCAGTCCTTAAAAAGGAATAAATGTTGTCTTTCAAAAAGCCAGTGGGCTGTGGCTGGCTTCCCACAGCAGAGGGAGGGGTGAGCAGGCCTGAGGAGGGGGAGGGGGGACTAGGCCTAAGGAGGCTGAGGCATCTGCCACCCCTGGGGAGGGGCCCATCTAATCTCTCCTCAGCTCAGATCCCCTTTCCACACACACACACACACACACACACACAC
>NW_022974711.1:16939-18308 GCF_012274545.1 Fukomys damarensis | reverse complement strand
AAACAGAAATATTTTATTCATTTGTGGGAAAATGAATGCATCCTGAGACTATAATGCTAAGTGCAATGAACTACACCCAAAGGGTTAAAAATTGAATAGTTTCCTTTATAGTAAAAGGCTAAAACTATTCATAATTTAAATGCTACATCAAAGAAAAGTGAAATGAAAAAGGGATGTAGATTTTGAGGAGGTAAGAAAGGGATCTAGGTCTTAGAAGAGGAGAAGACTGGTTCTGCCACCTGCCTCACAAGTGCAAGGTCCCCATTTTGATCCATAACACCAAAAAAAGGGGTGGGATAAGACTGGTCAGAGAAAGGAAAGTAAAAGTGATTAACATGTAACATGTATATGTAATGATTCCACAAAATAATTATAATTATTAGGAATCATAAGTGTACACCAATTAAAGCAACAACAAAGAAGACTTTGGCCAAGATTAAAATATAGGGTTAAATTTGCCAATCATCAAATCCAGGAATCAAGCAGGGAGCACTTCAGGGGCCAAGGATCCCACAAGCATGAGGGTGCAGGCATGCATGGCATTGGGCCACATAAACCAGTGACCACTCACCTGAGCAGCACTGGCTCAGAGACTTCATGTCCAGGTCCAGGGGAATAGGAGGCAGTTGGAGTAGAATTCAAAGTAGTGTCCAAGGGCCTGCACCACCCTTTGCTGCTCCACCATCCTTCCATGCAGCAGACTGTCCTGAAGCTTGAGATGATAGAGCTCTGAGTAGACAGCTGAAAAAATGGGATTTGTTGAGCCACAGCAGCCAATCAGGACAAGAGGCAGTTTCTGTTTTCATGGTGTAGGTAGTGGTGAAGAGCGCTATAAACAGACCCAGCTGCTGCCCGAGGTAAGGAAAAAACCCACTAGCTGAATGTTTCATTTCATCTCTTATCTAAATGTAAGCAATTATCTTGTTACTGCCCAAAATGTGTTTAAAGGAATAAAGCTTAAAATAGTCATCCGCGTTCTTAGTAAAATTTAAAACAAAACTTTATTAAAGTTTTTATATTTGTTGAAATAATTTCTTGTGTTCTCTATGGCCTTATTAAAATTAAATGTTTAAAAATAGGGAAGGGTGGAGGAGGTGAAGGGAGGGCAAGGGGATGGGGAAAAATAAGAGCCAAGATGTATCATGTAAAGGTACAAGATCTCAATGATGAGTGTAACTGTATTTTATACATTAAATGATTCAATAAAGAAAGAAAATTAAAAAATTAAATGTTTTTAAAATGTCGTAAAATGTTTATTTTTCCTTAAATGTCATGCAAGGCAGTTTCTACTTTGTCAGCAAGGCAGTTTACAACAATATCTTATTTTTTATTTCTATAGAATTTTAATTGCCCCATTTTATTGTTACCC
>NW_022974711.1:15229-16791 GCF_012274545.1 Fukomys damarensis | reverse complement strand
TATTATAAAATTTTTTTCTAGTTGCATCGACCAAAGGTAATTGACTTGTTAAATAAATGCTACTGAAGAAATCCTGGCCCAAGTGGCAGGACTATCCTATGAGCTTAGTCCAAATGTTTCTGACCAGAGAAAATTAAACAATATTTATATGTCGCAAGCCGCGATGTCAGGATCCTGCCAGCAGGTCCTAAACCTGAAAGGATGAGGACAGAGAGACGGGAGGCACCTTTCCTCTCAAGTTCCTTGCTTGCTTTATTTCAGAACCTCTTCCTTTTTTATACTCTCCAGCTGCATGGGAGCGAGGGCTGCACGGGAGCGAGGGCTGCATGGGAGCGAAAGTACCGCCCACACATTCCAGAGGGAAACAATAACAACCATTATGAGTTACATCTGCTACCAGCTGAACTCGCCCATAGCTATGGGTGACAGCACGTCCGTGCCAGCGAGGTGACTCAAAGTTCAATCATGGCTAAGCCTGTGTCAAGGCTCACCATAATGGCTCGCCATATTTATGGGCTAACTTAAGAGATGATTGATATGAAACTGAAAATTTCACTGGATATGTACCTAGTCTAAGAGTTTATAAAATAAGCTAATGCATTATTAACTCTGTTGGAAACCAGAGGAGAACTGAGGCCTAATTGGCCTCCTCTGTGAGCACAAAGGGGAAAGCCTGAACTCAGGTGTGGATTACATACTGCAGGGGCTAAGGAAAATTTAAGACACCTGAGGTTAAGTTGTTTACCAGAGTAAGTACTAATGAACTGAGAACCTTGGCCATTTCTGTGCTACAGATAAATAATTTCCCTAGTGTGTCCTTGGTAAGAAAAATCTCACTTGTCTCACTTTTCCAGACCAAAAAAAAGAGGAATTGGATTCCAGAGGCAGCAAAAGCAAAGCTTTTAATCCAAACTCTTCTGAGAGTGGTGCCCATACAGACTTAGGCACAAACTAGTTGAGAAGATGTGTGTTTTTATTCCTTACTCACAGGAGTTCCTCCTCCCCTCTCCATTGGCCTGGGATCCAGGGTTCACAGTCTATTCCAAACAATTAATTTCATCCCACACCTTTTATTCCCCTCCAGATTTTTAAATCCCTCCTCACTCTGTATTTCTCTTCATAGTTATTTTTGGCATGTTGGATTCCACAGACTGGAGGACAATCAGCTCTGGAGTGAATGTTTGTATAGTCTATGTGTCCTTGTTGACTGATCTAAGTCTATACATAAAGGGCTAATTAGAGCAGTTAGTGAAATATGAACCAATTACAAATTTTACCTCTCACAATCTCTTCCTCTCTTTATTGTAGAATCCTTTTCCCATTTTCATGTTTAAAGGGTTTTGTTTTGTAGTTTTCCAATCTTTCTAATGTTGGTTGACTTTCTTCATCATAAGGCAATAGTTTCTTATAATTGCAAGAGATAATGTTTTTGATATGCCACAGATATTCTTAGTTGGCACAGACTCAATCTTTGGGCTAGGACTCTCACATCTGGAATAATGCAGCCTTCTATGCCAAGGCAGACTCCAGCTACAATTATGAGGGATGTTTCAAACAAGTTC
>NW_022974711.1:593-845 GCF_012274545.1 Fukomys damarensis | reverse complement strand
AAAATGGAATATTACTCAGCCATAAAGAGCGAGAGAATAGATTCATTCATAGGAAAATGGATACATATTGAAGATATACTCCTAAGTGAAATAAATAAGTCCCACATGTAAAAATACCAAATAGTTTCCCTGGTGTGAATATTCTGCAACAATGCATAAGATTCTAATAAGATTACTGACATTTAGAAATGGGAGGAAAGGAGCTAAAGGTATAGGGAAGGTGTGATACGTAGGGGAAGAACAAAGGGAAAA
>NW_022974711.1:0-365 GCF_012274545.1 Fukomys damarensis | reverse complement strand
AAAAAAAAATTTTACCTCTCACAATCTCTTCCTCTCTTTATTGTAGAATCCTTTTCCCATTTTCATGTTTAAAGGGTTTTGTTTTGTAGTTTTCCAATCTTTCTAATGTTGGTTGACTTTCTTCATCATAAGGCAATAGTTTCTTGTAATTGCAAGAGATAATGTTTTTGATATGCCACAGATCTTGGTTGGCACAGACTCAATCTTTGGGCTAGGACTCTCACATCTGGAAAGATGCAGCCTTCTATGCCAGGGCAGACTCCAGCTGCAATTATGAGGGATGTTTCAAACAAGTTCACTAGCCACCCTGTGAAGGGATCATCAATTCAAGAGTTTTTAGTAACTTCATCAGTTGAAGTATAGAA
>NW_022974710.1:11939-15346 GCF_012274545.1 Fukomys damarensis | reverse complement strand
TTTGCTGAGTGAATGAATGAAAACTCAACCACTGTACTAGCTTTCTTTTGGAACTTGAACCACCGGGCAGATGCATTATGATTCTCAGCTCGGGAACAAGCACTAATCTACTCGAATTATTGTTTTCATCATCTCCCTCGGTGTTATTATTGGGGTATGTGTGATCGTGTGTTTGTGGGCATGTGGACCCGCATGTGAGATAGTGCTGACCTGTTCAGTGGGTGTGGAGCCTGCAGCAAGAAGTGCAGAGATAAGCTGCGCCCGGGAAATAAGAGCTGTGGAGCCTGCAGCTATCCATCTGCCTGTTAGTCAGCTTTCCCATTGCTGGGACCAAATACCCAACAGCCCAAGTTAAAGGAGGAGAGGCTTTAATTTGTCTCATGGTTGCGGAGGGCTCAGTTCACGGTAAGCTGGCTCCAAGTCAGGAATAGCACGGTGGAAGGGTGTCGAGGAGCCATGCTGCTCACTTCATGGCAGCCGGGAGGCAGGACGCAGCAGACACGTGCCCCTGAGAGATGTACCCTTCAGAGACGCGAGCCAGTGACCCACCTCCGGCTGGGCCCCGTCTTCTAGGAGCACATTCTGCTGTGAACATCCATGAATGAGTGCGCTGGGGAGTACAGCACTGCCACGATCAGTGACTCTTAGGGCTCTCCTCATTCAGGCAAGCTGGCAACTCAGATGAGCTGGCACAATCTCCTCCACAGGTCCATCTTCTGCGCTTTCCCTCGGAACGTGACCTTCTTCGGCACTGTCTTGCATACAGTGGTGTCTCCCCCAGCTTCATTTTTCCCCACCCCTCCTTTCACCTTGTATCGTGGTTCTGGTCAAATGCGTTTCTGCCTCAGTGGGCACAATAAGCAGGCAGCAACGCTGGCCCAAGTGTGTAACCTGTCAGGTGCTGAAGACAGAGGGTGCAGAAGTGGGATGCTTGCAGCTGGGACCTCACACCCTACAGAAAGCTGTGTAAATGGATGCTGAGAATTTTGTAATCGGTCAACAGTAACAGGAACAGATTTGCTATTGAAGTACAAGGGAGAGATACTGTCACACCGGAGAACTCCTACACATCCTTTAAGGTCCAGCTCAGATGCTCCCAACCTGTAAGGGCTTTTGTTTTCCCTATTGCTATTGAAGTACAAGGGAGAGATACTGTCACACCGGAGAACTCCTACACATCCTTTAAGGTCCAGCTCAGATGCTCCCAACCTGTAAGGGCTTTTTTGTTTTCCCTAAAAACAGGAGTCAGAGAGGGGCTTTAGATGAAGTGAAGGCAGAGAGCCTGAGAGAGCATTGTGCATCTGGAGCAGGGGGAGAGACAAAGGGCAGGTGATCACAGGGAGACATGTTTGGGAGATGAAGTCAACAGAACTTGGTGGCTGTTTGGATGTGTGAAAAAGGCAGTGGCTGTATGCAGGTGCAAGATACAGCAACCTGATGGCCTGTGGCTCACATAGGAGGAGCATAGGTGTCTGTAGGCCGTGGTTCAGCTACAGAGTAATGGCAGAGCTTCATTTCTGGTGTTCTTTGTGCCCTTTCATTGTTGTCACAATGTGGCTGCTGTGGCTCCAGAACATTCATCTACATCTCAGGCAGTACAAAGAAGAGGGCAGTGCCAGGCCCATCAATGTCTTGAATTGGAAGGACCAATTAAATGGTCAGAATTATCCCTAGCTGACTTGTGTTTGGGCCTCATTGGCCCGGTGTGGATCCCGCTGCTTCCCCGTGCTGCAAGGGAGGCAAAAACTGAATTGTCACGATTGGCTTAGACTAGTGGGAAGCCGGGATTTCAGTCTGGACACACTGCTGTGCCAAAGCTCTACTCTCCAGGAGGTTGAGGGAATGGCTGTGATGGTGGAGCATGGGCACCAAGATGGGGCCCATCTTGACAGCCGCAAGCAGCGAGAGCACAGGTCAAAGATGACTCCAGACTTTGATCCTGTGGCCTGGATGAGGCACTAAATCTCACATTTGGGGAGCTGGATGGATGCTTGTGGTGACTTCCGCTTTCACAAGCAACTCAAACGTCACCTTGAATCCCTCTGCCTGTTAGGACTGGATAAGATTTCCCAGAGGCCAGGCTTCCTTGGACCTTGAATGCATTTGTTAAGAGCAAATGTGACCCTCACAGCTTCCAGAACTCCTGAGTGGCTCATGGTTCTTTCTGGCTCTGAGCCTCTGCTGAATTGGTTCAGTTTAGTAATGGGTTAGGGGTCCCTCCTGTGCTGTTTCTGCCCACAGATGTGGGAGGCCAGAAGTCGAATTCAGCCCTTTCCTCACTACTCCTCTCTTTCACACACACACACACACACACACACACACACACACACACACACAGAGGCTGTGGAGTGACTTATATTACAAAAACACGAACACACTAAAATTTAACATTAGACTCCCCTCTCTCCCTCCTTTGTCTTTCCCTCCCTTCCTCCTTCCTTCTTTTTTTTGTTTGTTGTTTTTTGAGACAGGGTCTCACTTAATAGTGCAGGCTGGTCCTGAACTCATTATGTAGCTCAGGCGGGCCTGGAACTCGTGGCAATCCTCCTGCCTTGGCCTCCTGAGTGTTGGGGTTACAGGCGGGAGCCACCACAACCAGCTTTTCTTTCCTTCTTTTTGTATTCCTTGATTGCTTGCTTCCATGAGTTCAGTTCCAGCCTTTCGCTGTTACTAGCTAGGTTCTTTGTCTCTCTGTCTCTGTTTCTCTTTTCCACCCTTCCTCCTCCCAGTCCTCCCCGTTACTTGTGAAGAGCACAACCCGTGCCTCTGGCCAGTGGTCCCTGTGTTGTGCCCGTGTGGCCTTCATGGGTGCACGTGTACCAGTTGGTCTGTGCTCCGGGCAGTTTGCTGTCAGCCACTTTGAGCACAGCCCGCTGTTCTCGCTGTGTCTAGATGTCCCCTCAAAGCCTCATGCTTTTCAGAGGTGGCTGGGTCTGGGGTGTGTGAATATAGGTTAAGAGCATGCGATAACTGAATAGGTTTAGCATCATCCTGCATGTGGACAATAGAAACCTCATCCTGGGTGTGGATGGCACCTATCAATAGGCTTAAGGCCAGGATGGGACCCAAGGGGAAAGAAAGAAGGCAAGCTTGCTGCTTGCTGCCTCCTACTTACCTGCCATGTTTCTCCTCTGCGATGCCACCCTGCCTTGGAGCCAGCAGACTATGGACTGAAATCTGTACAAACTATGAGCCAAAATAAACCTCTCCTTTAACTTGTAGGTGCTGGGTATTTTGTCTCAGCAATGAGAAAGTAACTAAGACACCGGCTCAGCTCCAGACCCTGCCCAGGGCCCCACTGCACACCTGGAGAGGCCCCTGCCTTGGCTGCTCTTTGAGCAGCTTAAGGCTGTGCCAGGCTCTGTCTGCCTTTGGGACAGGAGGCTCATGTGTCTTATTGGTATGGA
>NW_022974710.1:0-2948 GCF_012274545.1 Fukomys damarensis | reverse complement strand
CTCGGTGTTATTATTGGGGTATGTGTGATTGTGTGTTTGTGGGCATGTGGACCCGCATGTGAGATAGTGCTGACCTGTTCAGTGGGTGTGGAGCCTGCAGCAAGAAGTGCAGAGATAAGCTGCGCCCGGGAAATAAGAGCTGTGGAGCCTGCAGCTATCCATCTGCCTGTTAGTCAGCTTTCCCATTGCTGGGACCAAATACCCAACAGCCCAAGTTAAAGGAGGAGAGGCTTTAATTTGTCTCATGGTTGCGGAGGGCTCAGTTCACGGTAAGCTGGCTCCAAGTCAGGAATAGCACGGTGGAAGGGTGTCGAGGAGCCATGCTGCTCACTTCATGGCAGCCGGGAGGCAGGACGCAGCAGACACGTGCCCCTGAGAGATGTACCCTTCAGAGACGCGAGCCAGTGACCCACCTCCGGCTGGGCCCCGTCTTCTAGGAGCACATTCTGCTGTGAACATCCATGAATGAGTGCGCTGGGGAGTACAGCACTGCCACGATCAGTGACTCTTAGGGCTCTCCTCATTCAGGCAAGCTGGCAACTCAGATGAGCTGGCACAATCTCCTCCACAGGTCCATCTTCTGCGCTTTCCCTCGGAACGTGACCTTCTTCGGCACTGTCTTGCATACAGTGGTGTCTCCCCCAGCTTCATTTTTCCCCACCCCTCCTTTCACCTTGTATCGTGGTTCTGGTCAAATGCGTTGCTGCCTCAGTGGGCACAATAAGCAGGCAGCAACGCTGGCCCAAGTGTGTAACCTGTCAGGTGCTGGGGACAGAGGGTGCAGAAGTGAGATGCTTGCATCTGGGACCTCACACTCTACAGAAAGCTGTGTAAATGGATGCTGAGAATTTTGTAATCGGTCAACAGTAACAGGAACAGATTTGCTATTGAAGTACAAGGGAGAGATACTGTCACACCGGAGAACTCCTACACATCCTTTAAGGTCCAGCTCAGATGCTCCCAACCTGTAAGGGCTTTTTTGTTTTCCCTAAAAGCAGGAGTCAGAGAGGGGCTTTAGATGAAGTGAAGGCAGAGAGCCTGAGAGAGCATTGCGCATCTGGGGCAGGGGGAGAGACAAAGGGCAGGTGATCACAGGGAGACATGTTTGGGAGATGAAGTCAACAGAACTTGGTGGCTGTTTGGATGTGTGAAAAAGGCAGTGGCTGTGTGCAGGTGCAAGATACAGCAACCTGATGGCCTGTGGCTCACATAGGAGGAGCATAGGTGTCTGTAGGCCGTCAGCTACAGAGTAATGGCAGAGCTTCATTTCTGGTGTTCTTTGTGCCCTTTCATTGTTGTCACAATGTGGCTGCTGTGGCTCCAGAACATTCATCTACATCTCAGGCAGTACAAAGAAGAGGGCAGTGCCAGGCCCATCAATGTCTTGAATTGGAAGGACCAATTAAATGGTCAGAATTATCCCTAGCTGACTTGTGTTTGGGCCTCATTGGCCCGGTGTGGATCCCGCTGCTTCCCCGTGCTGCAAGGGAGGCAAAAACTGAATTGTCACGATTGGCTTAGACTAGTGGGAAGCCGGGATTTCAGTCTGGACACACTGCTGTGCCAAAGCTCTACTCTCCAGGAGGTTGAGGGAATGGCTGTGATGGTGGAGCATGGGCACCAAGATGGGGCCCATCTTGACAGCCGCAAGCAGCGAGAGCACAGGTCAAAGATGACTCCAGACTTTGATCCTGTGGCCTGGATGAGGCACTAAATCTCACGTTTGGGGAGCTGGATGGATGCTTGTGGTGACTTCCGCTTTCACAAGCAACTCAAATGTCACCTTGAATCCCTCTGCCTGTTAGGACTGGATAAGATTTCCCAGAGGCCAGGCTTCCTTGGACCTTGAATGCATTTGTTAAGAGCAAATGTGACCCTCACAGCTTCCAGAACTCCTGAGTGGCTCATGGTTCTTTCTGGCTCTGAGCCTCTGCTGAATTGGTTCAGTTTAGTAATGGGTTAGGGGTCCCTCCTGTGCTGTTTCTGCCCACAGATGTGGGAGGCCAGAAGTCGAATTCAGCCCTTTCCTCACTACTCCTCTCTTTCACACACACACACACACACACACACACACACACACACACACACGTACCTGTTGGTCTGTGCTCCGGGCAGTTTGCTGTCAGCCACTTTGAGCACAGCCCGCTGTCCTCGCTGTGTCTAGATGTCCCCTCAAAGCCTCATGCTTTTCAGAGGTGGCTGGGTCTGGGGTGTGTGAATATAGGTTAAGAGCATGCGATAACTGAATAGGTTTAGCATCATCCTGCATGTGGACAATAGAAACCTCATCCTGGGTGTGGATGGCACCTATCAATAGGCTTAAGGCCAGGATGGGACCCAAGGGGAAAGAAAGAAGGCAAGCTTGCTGCTTGCTGCCTCCTACTTACCTGCCATGTTTCTCCTCTGCGATGCCACCCTGCCTTGGAGCCAGCAGACTATGGACTGAAATCTGTACAAACTATGAGCCAAAATAAACCTCTCCTTTATCTTGTAGGTGCTGGGTATTTTGTCTCAGCAATGAGAAAGTAACTAAGACACCGGCTCAGCTCCAGACCCTGCCCAGGGCCCCACTGCACACCTGGAGAGGCCCCTGCCTTGGCTGCTCTTTGAGCAGCTTAAGGCTGTGCCAGGCTCTGTCTGCCTTTGGGACAGGAGGCTCATGTGTCTTATTGGTATGGATGTGCAGAGTTCAGGGAGGCCCCAAGAGTCACCCCCACCACTCCCCCTCAGCCAGTTCCTCAGAGGAGACACCATGTGCCTCCTGCTGGGTGGCTGGGAGTGAGCTTGCTCCTCACAAGGGAACGGGGTGGATGCAGGCAGCATCACAAAGCTTCCCACAGAAAATAAAGAGGTCAAACGACATTAATTCATCTGCGAAATTCACTGGCCTTTGAAGCAAGCTTGCCAGGGCCTCTCCAGGATGCTTCACTGATCCCGGACTTTTCATT
>NW_022974709.1:0-1117 GCF_012274545.1 Fukomys damarensis | reverse complement strand
TTACATATTACTTGCTTTACTTACTGTGTCATCATGTGCAGCTCCTACCTCATCAATCATTACATTGTGAGACTTAATTTTCACACTACAGGTTTTCATATCACTTAGCAGTCAGCTACTCTTCTTGGAAAGACACAAGTGTTGTTCCTGGAGGGATGTCCCACAGGAAGAAACCTCTTCAGCAGAGATTACTTCACTTGTATTCGTTCCAAATGTTGTAACAACCTAATCTGTTAAAGTAGAGATGATGCAAAAAGTCAGCATGGACCTACACATGTAAATGAAAGAATTGGTTTCCTGTTGGAATGACTCAGGTTTCCTTCAAGTCAAATTCAGCGGAAGTTGGAGCGCATCTTCAGCTTGTAGATAATCCTGAAAGTGGTGGTAGGTCACCATCTCCTGGGATGAGATCGGGAAGGAAGGCACATGTTTTTAATTAGGAAGGAAGAGGCCTTAAAAGATGCAACTTGGATGACCGAAAGACTGAAGAATTGTGCTCCTGCTTGTGAGAAACTTCTGTGATTCACTTTTTGAAGAAATTAAGCCCCAGCATTTGCTCACTAACTACATGGCTTATTGGTCAGGCACATTTATGACTCTGAAAATTCTTGAAAGCACAATACTTTTTGGTTACCTCACCATGATTATCTGAAAAGAGAAAAAAATATAACAAATATTTGCTTATTTGTGGCATCGTATATTGAATTTGGACAGAACTGTTTCCATTTACTAGGTCAGTTTTTAATGAACTGTTGCAAACATAGGGCCTTTGTTTTTCTATGAAGACGCTTTCCCAGTAGATGGGAATATAGAACACATTCTTTAAATCTGTTTAAATTTTATGTATTACCTTGGCTTCTTTTACACTTCTGAATGAGAAAATAGAAAGTGTACCATGAAAACATGTTTGTTGTAGCCACTTGATCCTTTTTTTTGCTTCTCCTAGTGTGCTGTGCATTATCTCATGTTGTGTTAGCAGTCACCCTCAGCAATAGAAAAATTGATTTTCAGGACTGTGGATGAGACCCCAGAAGACTGAAAACAACAGAAAAGTGAAACTGAAGCAATATTCCTGTAAAAGAGTAAAATATAACAAATATATTAAAAGTGACATAGG
>NW_022974708.1:25813-38313 GCF_012274545.1 Fukomys damarensis | reverse complement strand
ATGTGGAGAAGAAAGATTACGCTCTGAACATGGGGATTGACAGGACACAGATGTGTTAATGACTGAGTTGAGAAAGAGACGCCTATTAAAGACACAGAGAAAAGTCAGCCTGATGAATAAAAGAAGAACCAGGACATAGCAGCGTCTTCAGAACTATGGCAGAGACCATGCGATGCTAATTCAGCTTCGTACTGCACCTCACCGGCACAGGGAAAACTCTGTATTTTACAACCCCTGTCCCTAGACAGGGACATATGATTAGTTCTAGCCAATGAAATGGGAAGTGTGAGATGTTGGAGCACCTGTCAACCTGAGTTCCACGGTGAACATGTGCAAAACATCCTTAAATCCCCTCCACCACTGGTACATATTAAACCGGTAAGGTCATTGAGAAAACAAACCCTTGTTGTGTTAAAATGCTGATATTACATTTTCACCCTAGTTTAACTGTTCTACTCTTGACTAACACTAAATTTAAGGCAGCGAAGTGTGTACCACAACAGTGCCATATATACCACGTTCCTAGAAAGGGACATTACAGGAGATTCTCACATGTGGAATAATTGAGACAACGGTTCCAAATATTCCAGCAATGCTCAACTATCTATACCGATCTGCTGGAGAATCTGCATTACCCACTGCATTAAACTAAGAAATGTGCTTAGCAGATCAATTGGATTAAGAGTGAACTTGAACTGGAAATGCTATCCTAACACATATAAAAACACATATATTTGTCGTATAGTTGGACTTGAAACACTGAAGATAGAAATACTGATTGAATTATCTTACCTGAAGTCACTGAGAATTTACCTAATTTGCCAAACTTTTCTTGCCTAGAAAAGAGTGGAGTCTGATACAAGCACCAAGTATCTGCTGCTGGAATTCCCTGTTTTTAAATATTTTCTTTGTTTCTCTAGCATGTCTGGAATAAACATGCCCCATGAACTGTATAAAAACCATGAGCTCTCAGGATTTTATACAGCAGTATATTTTGCATGTTAAGACAGCTGTTAGACTATTTACTGTTGCTAAAACACAATACTATAAACCGGGGGATTTGTCAACACAAGAGGTTTATTTTGGCTCATAGCTCATACAGAGGTCTGGGGGACAACGCATTCGGTGATGGCATTCTTGCTTGTGGAGTCCTGAGACAACTCAGGGCATCGCATAGCCAAAGACTTGGAGCATATATGTGAATATATTTTCTGGCTTATGTCTTTCTTTGTTCTTACAAAGCCAACAGACTGCAATCATGGAGGCTTCATCATGATGACTTTAGCAAATCTTATTCACCTAAATTTTCATGCTCGCAATATCACAAAAGGGGGAAAAAAACCTCTGTATGAGAATCTAAAAGGACTAGTCATTCAAACCATTCCATGTGCTACTGTAGAGAGGCTGCGACTTAATATTTACATTTCTACGTTTCACTGGTGAGCTAAAACATCATATAACTATTCTTTGTAAATGACTTCTAATTTTTCACATTTTATGGTGTCCATAACATCTACAACTGAAATGTCTCAAGGCTTTTAACATTATACTTAACGTTAAAGAATGTTTAAAAAATAATATTTGCTTCCCATGAAAGACCAACAAGAGCATAACGAAACTATGCACTGCTAGACCTTAATGTTTTTATCAGCTCATTTCTTCTGCCTAATGTAACAGCCACAAACTCAGGAAGTTACAACAACAACCATTTGAGAGTAGTATCTGTACACCTGCTGTTGTGGCTCTGGTTCACATTATAGATAGGCTCAGATCACACGACTGCTTAGAACTTTTTCTGATGGTAGTGGCAAATGTTTTCAAGTACAGCTCAATACAGAAGAATATTGTAAACCTTTGGTTCAGTCATGATTGGCCAAAGCCCAGCCCCATCACTGAACCCAAAGGCTGTAAGTGTGGAAGTACAATCTGCTCATGACATGGCTATGAGATTCAGAACTGAGGTACAGAGAAGGGTGAAGGGCTTGGGTTCATAATTCAATCTATCACTGTGCAGTTCAATCACTGAAATTAACATCTACCTGACTATTGATATATGTGTTGCTTTAAGAACAAATTTTCCTTGATATCACCACCTTATTCCAAGAGATAAACTAATAACTACATCTGCATCCAGATTAAGGTGACAGTTATCTTTCCTGGACAAGCAAGGATCACAGCACTTCCAATGCATCCCCTAGCCATTTCTGTTAAAAAAGGAATGATCTATATAGCTGTACAAATGTGCCTGTCAGCAACAGGCCACTACCTGCCATGGATTCCCAGAGTACTTGGCTGTGGTTAATGTTTAGTCAGCACAATTGTGCTTATACGCTAATCTTTGTTTACTCCTCTTGCTATTTTCTTAGTCTAAATTTCCAAAGGAAAGTGAGCTGAAACACTGTGAAGGTTATTTTTTAAAAGCTCTTTATATATAGTGACAAGCTCAATTTATTCTTTCCCTAGTCATTGATATCATTATTTTAAAATCTTTCATATATTTGATGAAAGAATGATATTCATTCCTATATTTATTAGTGTGGTGATACTTTTAAAAGTACTTTTACATTAAAAACTCCTGCCTTCTTTCCACCTTTCCTTCATTAAGCAATTGAGGCACACACAGTAAATTTTCCATCTTTTGGAACTTTGCAATTTGGAGAAATATTTGCATAATTACATCATAAAGATTTATAGCCAGAGGGAAATTCCTCTAGGTTGATGAGGATGACTGAGAAAGAATGAAATCTATGAATTACTGTGCTAAAAATGACTTGATAATATAAATGACACTGAAAACATCATTGTTTTAATGTTCGTTGAGGAATAATTAGCCTACAGTTTGGGGAAAAATAAATTCCAGACCAGAAATTTCCAAGGAAAATATAGTACGAGCTACACTTATAAGCTATCTACGAGCCACATTAAAAAAGAGAACCATGTGAAAATAACGTAATCATCTAAGATAGTTTAGATACATCCTTTTATGAGGTATATGACGCAGGAAATTTGCTTTATACTTATAAAATATTTCAGGTTGGAATAACTATATTTCAAGTTCTTAATGAACCCTTATTTGTGGCCTCGGTGCTGGATACCCTAAGCCCTAGATCACATTGTGAACATCTGAGGAATCTCAGTCAAAAAGACAATGCTCAGGAAAGCGATTTAGCTCAGTGGTTCCACCGTCTGCCTCACAAACACAAGGACGTGAGTTCGATCCCCAGTACCAAAGAAAAAAAAAAAACCCAAAAAAGGCAATGCACCAATTAAAATTTTGTGATTTGCAGAATGCATAGTTTGTAGAGTCATAGAGAAAGCACACAGGGGGTACTGACTATAAATTTTTGAATGAACAATCCTCCTTTGAAAAATCATTAGGATAATGAACGATGTAAGATATATTTTCTTTATATAACATCATGAGGTGTGCCCTTAGCTTAATACTTTTTCAGCACCATTCAGAGGAAGAGCATCAAAAATTTTCAAGACAGATTATCCAAATTCCATTCCATCCTCCACGTTTGAATAACTTGGTAATCTTGTTAGAAATCTTAGAAATAAAGGACATACACCACTAAATTTAAAAAGACATAATTTCCTAACTGTATAGTATAGTCTGGTATCAACACTTGTTTTCCACAGTATAGTAGTGTGTATGACATCACTGCATAAACAAGTTTGGTAGGAACCTGGAGTGAGATAGTACATTTATATTATTTTACTATTATCTCAAGGGCTTGACCCAGTGTTCCACTGGACAAAATATAAAGAGTGGCAGAATGAAAAGGATACTAAACTTCATTGTTTCCTTCTACCTCTAAAAGGCGACATATTTCACCGATTGAGAAATGGTTGAGATCATCTGGACAGGAAGTAATTAGGGTGGGCCACTGGCAAGTATCTCTTATATCCACACCTACAGAGCTTTAAGTAGCTGAGTTAATGTCTATTTAATATCCAGTCTCCAGTCTAGCCACATTAGAATTCCTGCTATTTGCCATCTGTTGCAATGGACTAAATGGAGACTTGCATTCTGAAAACGTGAAAACCAGGAGCCAAATATTGCATGAGATCATCCAACAAGGGCCTGAACCACTGAGATGGGGCAGGAATACAAAGGAAGGAGAAATTTCATACAGTACCTTTTAAGAGCTCCTAATTCTTTCATCCTGAATGTACATCACGTGAGCAAAACATAAACTAAACTTCACATCAATATAAAGTTATAAAGTTTAAAAATGTACTTTAATCTCAAAGTCTTAATGGAGAAGAAATTCAGCTTCCAGCCTAGATGGAGTCACAAGGACCAGTTTACCTGTTACATTAGAATCAACACCAGTACTAAAAACAGGTTAAATAAACAAAACGAAGTATTTAAGTCATCGGGCATTCATGAAGAAATGACAGTGATCTCTGGAATAAGGGTGAAAAGCAGATTAGACATATGCTCATCCCAAACTGAATGAGAACTATAAATCCATGGATCTCAGAGGCTAAAAGATGTCTCGTAAAAGAAATGTAAACAAAACTGGAAGACACCTTGAATCAAATTGCTTAGAAGCTTTGAGACACATGGAGATGACAGCAGATTCTCCTTCAAAAACAATACGAGATAAAAGACCATATTAATATCTGTAAAGTATTGAAACAGAAAAAAGCTTAATGTGGAATTCTCCATCCAGTGAATATGTCTTCAGAAACTATGAATAAGGAAAGTTCTTTTTCCAAAACGAAACAAAACAAAAAAAACTGCAAGGATTCACCACCAAGGGTTCACTGTAGTAAAAGCTCTAGAGCTGTGACAGCAGCTTGTGAAGCTGAAGCAGGACGAATTTAAGTTCATGGCCAAACTGGGCTACTCAGCCAAACTCGATCCCCAAATTTAAAAAAAAAGCATTAAAAGTTATGCGGATGCAGGAGGGGGTGAAGGGAGGGCAGGGGTAAGGGGAAAAAATGAGAAACAAGACTTGTCATGTAGAGGTACAAGATCCCAACAATGAATGTAACTGTACTGTATCCCTAAAATGTACCAATAAACTCAATTAAAGCTGAAAAAAAAAGTTCTGGGGATGTAGCTTCCTGCATTCAACCTCAATCCCACAAAAGTGTTAAAGAATATATGTTCAATTAAACATTTGAAAATACCCCCAAGAATGAGATGGAAGAGGCAGAAGTACACTCTTGATTCTTAGGTGTCTGCCTACTCTGTTTTAAAAGGCACGGCCAGATTTTTCTCACTGTCTTAGCCCCTAGGAGCCAGATGAGCTCACGTAAACCAGGCTTGAACAAAAATTATCTAAAGTGTGTACACAGTGACTGCAAACCCCAGACACAAAGTAGTCTGTTGTTTAGAGCAACAACTCTCATGAGAACATCTTGAGTGTGTCCTATGAAAGGGAAGGAAGCTATACATCTTCTGCAGATTTGGCTGAGATTGAGCACAATGCGAAGCACAACTGAAGAGCATCGCAGGGCAGCTTGCTGAGCAGAGGCCACAGATTAAAGTGGAACTAGCCAGGCTGCTTAAAATTGTTGAAGGACTGTATGCATCAACAGGAGCCAAGATTTTTAAAAGAAGGAAACACAGGTAACAAGAAACAGAAATTCCCCAAGTTCTCACATATGAAAGCGTCATAAGTTAGAAAGTGTTGGAGAAGTCTCCATCTGACAGGATAGTTGGACACAGGGCTAAAACGGACAGGGGTCAGCAAGAAGACAAAGTTTGTGAAAACTGCACATGACGGTCCTGTGTTGAGGAGAGGGCAGCCAGGCCTGTGCTGCAAATGGAGACTAGATGCGTATGCAGGAGGGCAGTGCGGGCCTGTGTATGTCCACATGCGACTGGGGTGAGCAGAGAGAGAACAGAAAGCAAAAGACCGTGCAAGGTCCACTGGGGGTGAGGGGAGAGCGCCCACTACTATAATGCTGAAAAACCGGTGAGGAAGTGGCCTGAGCATCTCTGAGAATGTGAGTCTCACCTTGGTCCTAGTGGCTTTGCTGAAGAGCACGGAGCTTACTCTTCTTTCCCAGGTGAAAATGGCTAAGGTCAGGAACAGTAGGCAGGAAAGAGGACACGATGACAGGAGATTAGGATACCTGCAGCCAAGATAATTAGATACCGTGAGCACCGACCGAAGGGACACATCACAGTGACTTTAAACGTGGCTCCCCTACTGATTTCCATGAGGGTGTGTAGGAAAATGTAACACGGGTATCTGTTCTCTTGCTCATTCTGTCCTCTAAGGCCCCAGAGCTGATCCTACTAAATCCTGACGATGAATCTTAGTCTGCACCTTTTTAGTCCTGCTTAGTTCTATCTAGGATGACAGGAGGCACTGACAGTGTGGCAGTGAGGCCTCCTGTGCCTGAGACCCTCTGGTTTCCAGATTCTCACAGTCATGCCTTCAAGTCCCTGGGCTACTCCCTGCTCCTACTCTGAAGCTGACAAGTCAAAGCTGCTTGCTACCCAGAGAAGAAACTGAAAGGGATCTTCAGTCTCCTGCTCTGCTAAGATTGCAGAAGAGAGAATTCTTTCTGAGCTGAACTCTAGCCTCCTGAAGCCCTTTACTTTGGTTCCACAGATGTCCTGGGACCAAACCTTGTACTGTGTTCGCTACACCCTTACACCAAAAGGTTCACCTTCTTTAGGACACAAATACATAAAGCCAGGTTGAAGCAGTGTTGCAAGTTCTAGTTTAACAGAGTCAGTTAGGAATGGCATGAACCATACTTCAAAACAAAATAAAAAAAGGCCTAGAGATTTATTTCCTTGTGATTACCCTGGATAAAATCTCCAAGCAGGCAAAAAAAAAAAAAAAAAACCCAACCAAACAAAACACGTAAGCAAAAAAACAAAACAAAACCAAAATTGAACAAATGCACAAATGTGCACGCGGGAGCACACGCACACATGCGCACACATGCACACACAGAAACAAGGGAAAAGGCTAAGCTGCTATCTTTTCCTGGGCTTTCTAAGGCTGGAAATGTTCCTGAAATGGCGATTGCCTGAGCATGTCAACGTGTCTAGGACTTGCAGTAATGGGGCTGTTCAAATACGTCCATTTCTTTCTGGTGCAAACCTCATCACTACAAATCCAACCCTTTCTCTTGGTATAGGCAAAGTTAGCTCAGTTTAATTAGACCCAGTGTATCAAGATAGGGACCTTCTATTTCTGTGACCAAGATAGGTGGAAAGGAAAGGTCATCTCAGGTTGTAGCCTCTATCACCGTCCTCCTATTCTTAACAAAGGACATGGGACTCAGGTAAAGGTTTCAACTCCTTTAGACCATTGCAATTTCCAGCCCAGCCAGGACACTTTAAAGAATTGGGGAGCCCTTGTCTCAAAATACAGAACACAAGGGCCGAGTATGTAGCTCAGTGGTGTTGCTGCCTGCCTTTCAAATGCAAGGTACCGAGTTCAATCCCCCATAATCACCCCGAAAAAAACCAAAAACCTTTTGGGCCGCGGATTTAGCAAAGTGGTGCCGGTGCCTGCCTAGCAATCTCAAGGTCCTGAGTATGATCCCCGGTACAAAAAACAAAAACAAAACAAAACAAAAACAACAACAACAAAGAAACCAACCCCCCCAAAAAAACCACCACAGAATATAAATTCTGAGGATGGGATCCAGAGGGAGGGCCGTGGATTGAATCTCCATATGGAATTAAAAGAACATTGAAAAAAAAAAGATAAGGCCTCGGCCTCCCCTACAAGCAGGTTGCTCCCTAAGAGCACGGCCCAGTGTCACCCTAGGCTTTCTAGAAAAATCTCCAACCCATTGCTTTACCCCGGCAAGAGCAGTCGATCTACTGCCACAACTCACTCCCCTCCCCCACCCACTTCTTTACCCACGCAGTGGGTTTGAACATAAAAGTCTCCGCCCTGAGCTTCAGCCGCAGCGTTGCTTATTTTATATTTTGAAACAGAGCCTCGCTAAACCCATAACTTCCCCGGTCTGACTTCAAAATGGTCACCCGCCTGCCTATGCCTCCGCGTTTCACGGATTAAACTTGGGCTACACCACACCCAACCTGTAGCACCTCTGATTCTGAGAGGGAGAATCTCTTCAGTCCACCTTTGGGAAGCCTAATTTGACCCGAAACCAACACTAGGAATTCACCTTGAACTTCAGAAAGCCAGACGCTGCACCGGTCCGGTCCGCGTTGCTCCGAAGCGGTCCAGCCATTAACGGTTCATGTACAGGAAGTGGGGATGCCCCACATCCGGCCACTCACGCAGGGGTCTCTATGGTCATCACAGGGGGTGAATCCTTAAAGGGACCGCACTGTTTCGCAGTGATTCAGAACTCCCTAGATCTTGCCTCGATATCTAGCAAAGCCTGGAATTCCTCTTTCTGCGCTCTTGAGTCACACGGTCTCCAATCTAACCACACATTTCCCCAAGTCACTGAAGAGGAAATCCCGGCATACGCACTATCAGGACATCACTAGACACAGAGCAGGAACAGGACTTAGCAAGCCTGCATATTTCGGCACAAGTCCTGTCAATAGTATGCCGGGTCTTTACCGTGACCCACATTTTACTCAAAGCTCTTCTGCTTGACTAGGGAACTGCCCACCACAGGCTGGAGTCTGCATTCTGGGACGTCCAAATAGAAATAGGCCCCTTGGCTTGGCGGCTCTGACAGGAGTCTCAAAGTCAGAAGTCTTTTCTGTGAAGATGTTTCTGCTAGCTGGAGTCCTCTCATAAAACTTGGATTCGTTTTTTTTTTTTTTTTTTTTTCTTTTTGTACTGGGAATCGAACTCGGGGCCTTGTGCTTGCCAGGCTGGCACTGTGCCACTGAACTACAGCCGCTGCAGTGGATTCTTCTCTTTGATCGCTATTGGATTCTAGGTCGGTTCCTTATGTAAATTGATGTTAATCCCATTGGCCTGAGGTGCTCAGGGCCATGGGTCTTTTCAGGTAAAAATCACAGTTCATCTTAACAAAAAGGATGACAAGCGATGTTTACACAGAATCGGACTAGGACTCTTCCCGGGGCTTCCTAGGGAACACAGGATAGGAGCGATTCTTGAGGCACTGTTTAATGTTTTCTCGTCTGAATGGAGGCTACCTGTAGTCCACATCCGGGTGCTCGCCTGGAGAGGTGACTAAACTTTTTTTTTTTTTTTTTTTTAACCAGGAGTCAAACTCAGAACCCTATGCTTGCCAGGCAGGCGTGGTGCCACTCAGCTAAATCTTCAGCCCGAGATGGCTAGTCTTATAACTCCTTATGCTGTTTATCTGACCGTGCTCCTTTCACATCGAGTTCTTGCCTCGCTGAGAACTGCACGTTTGAACTCAGGAGATCCTTCCTAGGACCACAGTGTTTTCAGGACCTTCAAGAGCAGACAGCAGGAGCTGGACACTATAGGACCTGGTATTCTGGCTCGGGTCTTCTATCATTTCTAATTTCTGATCCTCACATTGACATCTCTCAGTTTCACCTCCTTCCCCCTAGTGAAGTGAGGTCTCTTTCTCTAAGGCTCTGGAGGACTCCTACCTTTGTAGTGATTGTCTCCTGGGTAATTCAAAGGAATGCTCTCCTGAATTTCTCTCCCTTCATTCAAGAACTGGAAGAAATTCCTTGTCCGGGCCCAAAGTTGCCCCGTTTCCTCTCTCAAGCTCTGCAGAGAAGCAACCTCTGTCACAGGAGTGATGTGATGGTGAGCAAGGGCAACAGAAGCAAGGAGTAGTTGCTAACTGGTAAATCCATCATCTAGTTCCAAATATATTTTGGTGTGATGGTCCATGAGAATTTAAGACATTCATATACCTTATAACAACGAGTTAAAACCAACCATCTCTTTAGAAGTAGGACAACCATCACTCCTACTGTGAAAAATAGGAATAAAAGGATGCAGTCATGTCTGCAAGGGTGAATTTATTTTCTCCTTATTTCATTTTCATTTATACAGCTAGAAAGATAAACTCATAGATAACTATTTCTATCCAGTTTCCTTTTTTCTATGTGGCAGTTTTACTCAAATCATATTTTAAATAATTTTTTAAAGTGATCATTATATTTATGAAGGAGAAGAGGAAGGTTAATTATAAAGCAGGGAAACTTGTTCATACTTAAACTGTAACACCATCATACTCTTGATAAATCAATGTTCTGCAAGTTGATTTTTCTAATAATATAAATTTTTGCTAAATGATTTTATGTTTCCACCTCATTCAAATGTCCTTCTTGTTGATATTGTAGTCTGAGATTTGTCATCTTTGTCAGCACAGTGTTTGCTTCATATTTGTCTGTGTGCTTGGGCTTTACAGAAAATTTTGAGCATGGAGAGAAAATGCAGCGTGAATGTTGTGAAAAAGATTAAATAAATTACGAACATGTACCAACTCCTACGATGACTGCAATATTTATGCATTGCAAAAAACACGCAATGAGAAATTCAAAATATTTTGAAGTAAAATCTAGTTCTCTCTCCCAGTTTAAAACGTAAGAGAGGGATCCCCGGTAAGATGACGTTTTGCCAGTGGAACAGCACACAGTGCTATTCTTTTTCGCAAATCAGAGGAGCAGAATGGCAGAAACAGTTTTCATTGCTGCGAGGTTTCTCCTGCTCTGCAGCAGAGAGACTCCGTATGTTGACCCTCAGGAGTGTAGGTGGACACATGGCAGGTCCTGGGCCTCCTCCCATTGGTGCTCTGAGGTTAACAGTCCGGAGGCCCTAGGACATGGACAAGGGAAGTGCAGTGGTGCCTCGGTGTGGCAGCCGTGCCAAGGAACACTCATTCTGATAGCTCAGTGGAGTCCTTTGTCAGGGGCTCCTCCGGGTCTAGGGCCTTGCTCACTCAGTGTCCTTACCTGGCCTCTGCACAGGCTGGTGTTCTCACCCTGCTCCACACTGCCTACGCACACTGCACACTGGAGAAGTCAGCTCTTGACACCTGATGGAAAATGTTATAGGCATCCGTGGAAGAAATGTTTCACAGGTGAGAGTTGAGTGGTTTAAACCTTTTATTTGATAAAGGGATTCTCAAGGGAATGAGAAGCTGCTCCACAGAGAGGGAGAGAATAATTTCAAAGCAAATATTTCATAAAGGGTTATGATCCTAACGATAAACAGCCCTCCCCGCGGCCACCCTTGGCGAAGTTGCTGTCTTCTGCCGGGTGGGCTGGTCTTATGATTTGGCGGAGCCTGTTTTTGTTTTATTTTGTTTTTTGTTTTTTGAGACAGGGTCTAACTATGTAGTTCAGACAGCTCGGGAACTCACTGTGTAGGCCAGGGTGATCTCGAACTCACAGCGATCCTCCTGCCTCAGCCTCCGGAGTGCTGGAATTAAAGTCTCGCGCCACAACGCCTGGCCGAAGCCTGGTGGCAGGGAAAGCAGGTGCTGAGACGCTGGGAAGGGAGCTGAGGCGGGGACACAAGCGGCAGCCACTGGGAGGCTGCTAGGCTACTGTGCCCTGGACCCGCACACCCCTGCCCTCTCCTCTTGCGGGTGGCGCCACTGCATGGGGTCGGGACGATGGAGGAGGTCAGGGACGGGGTGGGAGAGGGGAGGGTGCTATGGCGCGGGAACTCGCAGGGACCTTGCCTGGAGGCCGGCCCCAGGGTGGCTCTGGGGCCTTGCAAGCTGATTCCCCAAGGCATGGTGGTGCGAGATGGCGCTGTGGGCAAGACGCGGCTGCTCAGGAGTTACTCCAAGGACGCCTTCCCGAGGAGTATGTGCCCACCGCCTTCGACCACCTCACAGTGTCACCATGGGGCGCAAGCACCACCTCCTGGGGCTCTATGACAAGGCTGGACAGTACCTGCCTTAGTATTTTTTTGGGGGAAAGCAAGCTTAAGAATCTCGCTTGGCACGAAGGCTTTGGAGGAAGAGGAGCTGGGTTTCGGAGGAGGAAGACTATGATCGTCTGAGGGCTTTGATCCTATCCAATGCCTGATGTCTTCCTCATACGCTTCTCAGTGGTCAATCCAGCCTCGTTTCAATATGTGAAAGAAGAGTGGGTACCAGAAATTAAGGATTATGCATCCAATGTATCCTTTTTATTAATAGGAACGCAGATTGATCTCCGAGATGACCCTAAAAGTTTAGCAAGACCGAATGAAATGAAATCAAAACCTGTGTGTGTGGAACAAGGAAACAAGCGAAAGAGATAGGAGCATGCTGCTATGTGCAATGCTCAGCTTTCATCCGAAAGGGACTGAAGACTGTTGGTGATGAGGCGATCATAGCCATTTGAATTCATAAAAATATACAGTTAAAAAAAAGAACAGGATCAAGATGTCTAAACTGCTGTTTGATTACCTGAAAAACATCTTCAGTGGACAAGCAAACTGTCAATTTCAATCTGAAAGCAAATGAAATGCTCCAGCGACACACAGACCTCTTGTAAGGAAGCGGTTTCAAACTTGAAAGAAAAAAAAAAAAAACTTCATCCTCAGAATTCTATAAAGCTCATTAAGAAGGCCTAACAAGGGCCAGGGATTTAGCCGAGTGGTTCCACTGCTACCTCGCAAGCGCAAGGTCCC
>NW_022974708.1:12153-25792 GCF_012274545.1 Fukomys damarensis | reverse complement strand
AAAAAAAAAAAAAAAAAAAAAAAAAAAGAAAAAAAGGGCCTAAGAAGCATCGAATAGAATTTGAAGTCACAATGTATTAAATATTTTTTTCAACTAATAGGTACTTTCCCTCAGGGGTTTCATAGCTTACAAAGCTACAATCACATCGCATTGAAACTACATTAAAACAAAGGTGTAGGGAAGGTGAGATACGTAGGGGAAGAACGAAAAGGGAAAAGAAAAAAATGTGAGAGAATGAAAAGATGAAAATAAAGTGTTTGTAGATGGGGAGGGGAGGAGGGGTGAAGGGAGGGCAGAGGTAAGGGGAAAAAAATGAGAATCAAGACTTGCCATGTAAAGGTACATGATCCCAACAATGAATGTAACTGTACTGTATCCCTAAATGTACCAATAAATTCAATAAAAAAAATGCTGCTTGGCTTTGACCATATACATTTCTGCACAGCCCTATGGAATCTGCACAAAGAAATATCTTGTCCCTTTGCGCCAGTTAATTGTTCTTGTACGGAAGTTGCTTTCTATCCCAGTAGATCCAGAGTGGTGAAATAACAAAGCCAGCCATGTAGCCTAAGGTGCACCAAGTGTACAGGAGAAGGGCCATACCTGAAGAGAGAACGTGTGAGATCAAAAGCGAGCAAAAGTTTATTATCACCTGAGCACAAGTTAAATGTAACCTAAATATCTCTATATTAAAGCTTAATATGCTTTCTTAATATGCCAAATGTGTAATAAGGTCACAACTGCATTTCTCATCAACACTAAAAAGGACACATTTTAGTTAATGTGCATTAAACTGTAACAAGGGCTCGGACAACAGCAGATTTAGTTTGATGCTCCCCGAATCGCATGAGATCCATGCTAAATTACAAATTAAAAGTTTGGCTCACACTTTGCATAATCATGAGTTCAATCTAGCTCTCTAAACTAGCTGGTAATTTTTTAAATTCCCACATTGGCTGTGTACACCAAAGGAAATCAGATGTGTGTAGGCTGACCAAAACACAAAAGAACTTTGACTTTTGTTAAAGAGGTGAGACCTGGAATCTAAGCATGCTTACACTGATTTCAACACGGAGCAGCTGCTTCTGTGATAAAACTGTTGACATCTTTCAGATACAGATCTTGCAACTATAGCAGAAGTTACAGCACCACAATATATGTACACATACAGAATGAAAGTGAAACAGAATACTACTCGCTTCCCATACCTATTCTCCAATTGTGCTGCATTTCACTGTATTCCATTATGCTGGAAGTGAATAATATGGATTTAATTAATCTTGAGGTAGTATGTATTTGTCCCAAGGGGAAAGGCTCTGCTTTAAAAAACAATTGCAAAAAATGTTCATGTTCACCCATATAGCCTGTGTGATATATATACTGAGCTATTTCTAATCACCATCTGAGGGAATAGTCCTTAGAACTGTGCTGGAGGTGAATGTTTTTAATAACTGGTCCTATTGCCTAATTTACCTTCTTTGTATGGTCTGCCGTGGAGCTTCCACGTTCCAGACACCACACAGCAGATCGTAGCGTTAGACAAAGCGTGAACCACCTAATGCAGTTTAGAGGCGCATAATTTAATTCATAATTTCCCCTAGCCTTCTTTACATTTCACTTGCTGTTGCCTAAATGATGAGTTCTTTGTTTTTGGTCGGCTTCTGTTAATTTCTTTTCTCGTTGAGTTTATTGGTACTGTTTAAGTATACAGTGCTGCTGAAATGCAAGTGGATTAAAGATCTAAATATTTTTTAAAAATACTAAACTTGCTGGAAGATAAGTTAGGCAGAACTCTCAAAGACATTGGCATAGGAATAGACTTTATGAACAAATCCTCAGTAGCACCCAAACTAGCACAAAGAATCAACAAATGGGATCTCATCTTATGAAAAAGCTTCCACACCTCAAAAGAAACCACCAACAGAGCTAAGAGACAACCTACAACGTGGGAAAAAATGTTTACCAGCTGCTCCTCAGACAAAGGACTATTATCTAGATATATAAGGAACTCAAAATAAGCAGGCCTCTCAAATATAAAGACCCGATTCAAAAATGGGCATGTGAAATGAACAGACATTTCCCAGACAAAGAAGTAAAAGCAGCAAATAGATACATGAGAAAATGTTCCACATCACTGGTCATTCGAGAGATGCAGAGAAAAAGAACCCTGAGCTTCTGCCTCGCCCCAGAGAGAATGGCTGCTATCAAGAATTCAACCAATAACAAATGTTAGCAGAGTCGTGGAGAGAAAGGAACCCTTCTCCATTGTTGGTGGGAGTGCAGACTGCTGCAACCACTGAGGAAATCAATATGGAGATACCTCAAACACCTAGGAATAGAGGTTCCATTTGACCCAGCCATCCCTCTGCTGGGTGTCTTTCCAAAAGAATTCAAAGAATCATACTACAGTGATATATGATCACCAATATTTATAGCATCTGTTAATTTTTATGATTTGTACTTACAGATATGTATATTGCATAGATTGGGTATTGGAACACTAAATATTTATACGTGAAAATGGCAGACAAATGCTTATATCAGTTGGAAATCTAGGATGTACCTTCTTTCTGTATAAGCTTTTGTAGAGGTTTTTAAAAATACAAGCATCATCTCTCCCATTGAAGAGTGGAGAGTCTACAGGGTAACTACTCAGAAGCTTTCTCTCAGAACTGGACATTGGAAATCTTCCTTCTCTCAAGAAATGGTGGTTCACACTATCGTGGAGTTATGTATGCAAAGATATAATCTTCTGTAATTTTCTCATTTAGTTGTGGTCTATTTTTAGTTAGAATGGAAGGAATTGTATAAATCAATTAACGTAGTATCTGAGTTGTCCAACACATGGTATAAAGGACTTAAGACAGCAAAGTATTATTCATTGAAAAAAAAAAGAAAACAACAGTCCTCATTGTTAAGATGTGACTAAATTTGTTAAAAAAACGCCAAAGACCTGAACAGACTCTATCACCAAAGAATGTGTACAACTGATAAATAAGCATAGGGGAAGTTACTACACCTCATATGTCGTGAAGGAGTTTCAAAATAAACAAAAAGATACCACTGTGCACTTCTTCAACACGCCAAATTCCGAACCAGTGATCAAAGAAAATGCTGGTAATGGGTGAGTTTTCAAAGCATGCTGGAGGACACTAGCAGTGGATGTGTTCTGGAAGGATCCTCTACAATAGGAGAGGAGGAAGAGGAGGACTCTTCTTTCTTTTCCTGCAGAATGCTGTGCACTCCTGAGACAATGGATTTTACCTTGGGCCTGGCAGAGATTATGCCGGGCTGGAGCACACACTTAACCGCATCCAAGACATAAAGACTGTGGTCAGGCACCGGGGGCAGGAGTGGAAAGAGACAGCAAATCAGATAATGCAGTTGCCTGGCAATGCGGTCAACTGGTTGTACTGCTAGTGTAACTCTCCTCCATTGCTGATTTTGATGCAAAATGACAAACGATATACGAAGGTGCTTTGGAAGTTCCTAACAAAATTACACACAACTGTATCACGTGATCCGGAAGTTGCTGTCCTCATTATTTATGTCAAACACTGTCCACACAGATACCTGTATGTAAATGTTTATAGCAGCTTTATTCATAATTGCTGAAACTGGACACCACTCGTGATGTCCTTTAGTCTGGGAATGGATCAGTAGCCTGGGGTACAGCCAGGCAATGGAATAGTGTTTGGCACGACAAGTAAATTACCTCCCAGCCAGGAAAATTCATATTTCACTGAGTCAGTAGAGGAAAAGTTGTGCACTCTCTGAGTTCCTTGCTCAAGGCTCATTCTCTTGTGTGGCAACTGGGGCCCTGCTCTGTTTGGCTCCCTATTTGGATGAAACTCCAGTCAGTTGCCCCTTAAGGTGGTATTTTTAGTCCTTGTAGGGAAAAACTCCTCTCTGTCTGGTAGTGAAGTTTTCCTCTTCAGGTGACGGACCGCTAGTCAGACTCTCTGAGTGGGAAGGACAGTGCGGTGCAACAGTGGCCCTGGAACACTCACGGCTGTGTGCGTGTGAGCAGACCGTAGAGGGAGGGACACACCTCATCATGAGAGGGTTGCTATCTCTTCATTCCACACGTAGGACCCTCACGTTGCAACCCAATCAAGCCTGAAATTTCACCCTTAGTTTACCAGATCCAACACTTCACACGCCAAGTGTGCGACTTCCTCTGGACAGTATCTGGCCAGAGCCATCAGTGGTCACCAGGATTGGCAACAAGTGTGAGTCCTTAAAGGAACTGAACTCTTCTGGAGTCAGTACTACCTAGGCCAGGGGTGGCAAACCTATGGCACATGTGCTGCAGCAGGCTTTTTGCATCGAAGAAACCTTTAAAAGGTTCATCCTCAGTGGCCTAGGTCCTCACCTTGGTATCCAGCAGAACCTAAGATTCTTCCTTCTGCAGTCCTGAATCACTCAGCTCCAAACAAAGCCAACGCCTCACACACCTGTAGAGGACAACTGCACATGCCGATAAGGTTCATCTTGCCTGAGCCTCTCATAGCTGACAGCAGCAGGGGTGCACTGTGAGCTTCCATTTTTAGGACACAATCCTCCCAGCAGCAGTCCTCACCTTGATTCCAGTTTTACCCAAAGACCTACTTATGCAGACTTTTGACCTGAGATCTTGCAGGAGTAAAGTTGCACCTCAGCACAATGTCTCAGCCTGACGCCTCAAAAAGCGCATGTGTTCTATGAATCCTAGTATTTTTTTTGGCCCTAGAGAAATTCAGCATGCCCCAAACACAGCACTCACCTTCCCAGGTCCCGACAGTGGAAAACTAGGCATGCTACCAAGAGGATCACCTGCTACCTCCTGAGAGCCCGCACACCTCTCTAGTAGATGTGGTGAAATCAAAGCATTCATTTCAAACCTACTGGTAAGAGGGAACAAAAGTGTATGAGGGCTAAGAAATTGGGGTTTTAAGTTTTCTATTCGCTTGAATCACCGAATGAAATGCTAAGCATAATTTTCCCATTTACTAGAAAAAAAGTGTATGCTGAATTGTATTAGTCAAGAATTGGTTTCCTCTTACTATTTTCTTTGGTGTTTCGATTTCATCAGTTCTAGAGCTGTGCTCATTCACATACTCGTATGCCATTGATCTGCAAAAGACATAAAATTGGCCACCAGGCATACAAACACGTACATGGTCACCAGCAATAACAATCAGAATGGTGAAAATGATATCCGCAATGATATGTTACCACACACCTGTTCGGATGGCGATTATATAAAAAACATAAAATAAGGAGTCAATACATTCGCTGAGGATGGGAAGAAGAGAGAACATTTTTACACAGTGATGGGAACATAAATTAGTATAACTGTCGTTGAGTACCGTGTGGACGTTCAACAAAATTTTAAAAAACACTATCATGTGTGCCATCAATCCTGCTCATGCAAAAACACCAAAGGGATATGAAATATCCCCCTCATGGAGAGACGTATTCTGGCATGTTTACATCAGCGTCATTTCAAAGAACCAACACATGCAATCTATCAAAGTGTCTACAAATGGCTGAAAAGATAAAGCTCCCAAGAGTAAAATTTATGGCATGCAGATTGGAGCTTTGGGATGGCTGGTTCCACACAGTGTGAAAGCACAGGGTCCCAAATATAACCCTAGCGTAGCCCCAGAATTCCTCCTGTCTTTGCTATCTGGCACCTACCTTAACATCATCATCTTCCCTACCCGTGACTTTTGCGATGGCCAAAACGATGGCCAACTCATGCTCTCAATTCTACCTGTACTGTCTGTGGCCTGGCAATAAGGAGAATTCTGGGTATCAATCGTTGACATGAGGTGTGTAGCCCACGTTCTTCAGTGTCCTCCAACTTCCTCTTGGATATCCTTCTTGAACTTATGTTGCCTATTTCCCTTCAATATTTTTCTTCCGTGTATGCCCAGACTGAAATTGCCTAAGACTCAGCAACACTACTTAGGCCAAGCCAAAGAACCGTGGGCTAGGCTGAATAGGCAGCATTTTCTCATTCCCAGTAAATTGAAGAGTTAGGAGCTAGCTATACCTGGAAGACATCTCTTAAAAAAACAAAAGAAAACAAACAAACAAAAACAACCATGAACCAAGACATATCATGTAGAGGTACAAGTTCCCAATGAGAAATGCAACTGTATTGTTTGATTGCTTTAAATGTACCAATCAACTTAATGGAAAAAAAAGAGAAATAATCATTTCCTAAGGGTTCTTGATAGTAGCAATAAAGATTTCTACGGCAACAATTTGTAAGCAGCAACACAGGAATTAAACTTTAAAAAACTGAAAAGGAGAACAGAGGGAAGCACGATGCAGACTCAGATTTCCAGCTCACAATAAGAAAATCTAGGGGGCGATAAGGTTGAACAATTCAAAAGCCACCCAGCTGGAGTCTCTGAAGTTCTAACAGTAGAAGTAACAGAGCAACTGAATGAGGCTCTAGAAAAAATTAAATTGGAAATAATTTCTGAGATGACTTCAGAGATAATGATTTTAATGAAGGCCATACTTAGTGAATCTAGAGAAGATACAGATGTTGAAAACCAGAGGAGCTTAGGGAGGGAAATCATGAAGGCCAAACGTAGTGGAAAATGAAATTCATGAAACACATTCAATCAGATAGCCAGGAGATTAAAAATTCTTTTGGAAGTATACACAGCACAACGAACAAACATAAGGACAGAATATCAGATATATGAGACAGGACTGTTGTTAGCAATCTCGAAAAGAAAGGTTTCTTAAAAATAGCAAGGGACAGTGCAAAACTCAATCAAACGGCTGCTAAATGATGCAAAGATGAATAACACAAGGTTGATCAGATTCAATTAAAAAGCGGGAGATAGAAAAACCGACATTAAAAAAAACTGTCCCAGAGGTAAAGGCAGAAAACTTCCCACGTGTGAAGAAGAATTTGACATACGAAAAAATGAATAAATGGCAAAGAATCGGACCTTCAGATATGTGAGGCACATAGGACTCCAGATAACAATGATCCCCCCAAAAAATCTACCCCAAGGCATATAATAGTCAGGATTCCAGAAATACAACACAAGAAAGGAACATTAGAAGTTGTTGGAGAAAAGAAACACATCAATTATAAAGGAAAGCCCATCAGAATTAAAGCAGATTTCTCAACAAAAACCCTTAAGTCAAGGAGATCTTGGAATAAAGAATTTCAAGACATAAAAGAATACAACCGACAACCTATATTCAAGTACCCTGGAAAACCATTTTTCAAAATTGATAGAGATAAAAGATACATGTATGATGAAGTACAACTGAAGCAATTCATGAACACCAGATTAGCGTTCCAAAATATTCTGAAGCACATTCTAGAAAGAGATAACCCAGACACCAGCTGCATTAAACACAACCAGAATGAATCCACCAGGCAAAGTAAGTAATTAAGCAGAGGGAAAAGAAGGGAAATCAACAACCAGAAAATAACACGACAAGGATACATTAATGCATAGCATTTATAGCCATCAGTGTAAATGGTCTCGATTCACCAATCAGAAGAAATAGATTGGCAGAATGGATGGAGAAAGGAGATCCAACAATATTTTGAATACAACAAACATATTTAATTCATAAAGATATTCATAAAGTGAACGTGAAAGGATGGAAAACAATACTCCATGTGACAAGAACACAGAAAAAATGAGGATCAGGTGTAGCTAGTCTATTCCCAAATAAAGTAGATTTTAAGCCAAGACTGCTCAAGAGAGACAAAGAAGGTCACTCCGACCACGCTAAGAAAGCAATCCAAGCGGAAGAGATAGCAATCCTTAATATATGGGCAATAAATGCCAGCCTACCCAATATATAAAACAAATATTAATGGATATGAAACATCAAATAAGCCCTAATGCATGTGTCGTGTGGATCCCAATGCCCCACTCTAACAAATAGATCAACTAGACAAAAATGTCAACAGAGAAGTATGAGAACCAAACTAAAGCTTTGAACACATGGACTTAGTAGATGTCTGCAGAGTGTTCCTCCCCACACTATCAGAATACTCATTCTTCTCAGCTGCACAAGGCACATTTTCCCAAATAGACCACCTACTAGCTCATAGAACATGCTTAAAAATGAAAAGGAATGGAAATTATGCCATACACATTATCAGACCACAGTGCAATGACATTGGAAATCAATGGCAAAAGAAACTACAAGAGCTTCATCAATGCATGGCAAGTGAATAACACACCCCGGAACACACAATGGGCCGCAAATGAAATTAAAGAAGAAGTCAGGCGGTTTTTACAATTAAATGATAATGCCAGGACAACATGCCAGAATTCATCCAGTCCAATGGAAGCAGGCTTAGGAGGGAAATTTATAGCAGTGCAGCAGCAAGTCAGCGAGACAGAATGAGCTCGAATTAATGGCCTAATGTTGAAATTCCAGATTCTAGAAAAAGAAGTGCAGGTCAAGCCCAAAGCTTGTACGCAGGGGTGGGGAGGATTGTAACATTGACAGAGACATTCACGCAAGTGAAACTCAGAAAACAATACCAATACTCAATTAATCAAGGAGCTATTTCTCTGAGAGATTGTGTAAAACTGACAACACGTAGCCAACCTTATCAAAAAGAGGAAAGAAGCAATTCAAACCCATGCAGTTAGGAATGAAAAGTGTGAAATCAAACCTTATCAAGCAGACATCCAGAAGATCATTTCGTCCTTTGAGAATCTATGTTCTAATAAGATAGTAAGGGCAGAAGAAATGGGCAGATACATAAGTATGTACAAACTACGAAAGCTGAATCAACAAGATGCAAAGATTCTAACTAACCCAATATCACTCATTGAAACGGAAGATGTAACTTAAAAACCACCAACGAAGAAAAGCCCAGGTCATGATGGATTTAGTGCTGAATTTTGCAAGAATTGAAGAGCAGATCTAATGCCACTATTTTTATAATTCTTTCATGAACTTGTAAGTGAAGCAGTACTTCATGAAACAAACTCATTCCTGCGGTACCACTTGGCCATAACGAAGGACCAACCGGAGACATTTCTAGGTACATGGATGCACCTTTAGACCACATTCTTAAGTGAAACAAGTGGGACACACGTGTATAAATATCACATGGTTTCTCATGGGAAAGGGAAATATGGCGAGGGACAAGGAAAAGAAGGAAGGCAAAAGGAAAAAAAGAAAACAGAAGAAAAACATGGAAACAAAGCTTTTGTAAATAGGGAGAGAAAGAGGGGTTGATGGGAGGAGAGGGAAAAGGAAAACAGAAGAATCAAGATATATCATGTACAGCTACAAATGCCATATGATGAATGTGATCCTTACGTATATCTACAATGTACCAATATGATTAATTTAAAAAACTATTCTTTAGCTTCCTGTGTTCATTGGAGTGATAGAGTCAATGAAAACCTAAACTCATTCTTATAATGAACATTTAAAACTGAGCAACTCTCCCGGGCACTGAGGTGCTCGTGGGTAATCCCAGCACTCAGGAGGCTGAGTTGGGAAGATCCTTGAGAGTTCGAGGCCAGCCTGGGATACATCGTGAGTTCAAGGCCTGGCTGAATTGCATATGGAGACTCTGTTTCAAAAAGTACCCCAGCAACAACAACAGCAACAACAAAACAATCAAGGGCCAGGTATGTAGCTCAGTGGCCCTGCTCCTGCCTGGCAAGTATGAGGTGCTGAGTTAGATCCCCTTAGTAGAGAAAACCAAACCAAACCAAACCCAACCAAACAAAAACCAAGCATCTCTTTAGAAATAGAAAAACCATAATTAATACTATGAAAAAAATCAATGGACAAATGTAGTAGTGTTTTTGAGGGTACGTTTACCGTTCTTCTTATTCATTGTCATACATATCTACTTACACAACGATATTAATGTAGGTACATCTATTATCTGTGTCTAGGTAAACAGATGATTATGCCAGTTGGTTTTCTGTGTATGTCTGTGTGCTTTTTTACTCAAATCATATTTCCAAATACTTAAGTTTTTCAATAGGTAATTTTTTAAATTTCAATTTTTACTCTCGTAATTGCTGATCACATTCATTATGAAGAGTTGGTACGTGTACACACACATGGTCATTCTTTCTCTGTGTCCTTTATCTTCCCCACTCACTCTTCCATCCATCTATGAGTTCCTATCCTATTTGTAAAAGATCTAACTCCCAGATCTCTATTATCCATCATGTATTTTGCTCTTTCATTGATTATAATTTGGGTTGTCGTATAAGAGAGGTACCGCAGCATTCAAGAGCTGCTATAATTGCTTCTCGGCCTTTTGGCTAAGATCAAGTGTGAAAAGCTGCTGTAAACATAGTTTTGAAAGAGCGCAGTGAATTATAAAGGGGGCAGTTGGTGGTAATTTATACAATATACAAAAGTGAAGGTCTTGGTCAGTCCATCTTCTGCCAATTGGTATTTGTCACAATGTGTTAATATTTGGTTTTTAAAGTTTATATGCTACAAATTTATTTTTGTTCTGCTTCGTCCAGATCTTCCTCACAAAGATGTTGTAGCTTTATCAGCGTAGTTGTGCTTCACATTTTTTCTGTGAATGCGGGCTTTAAGAAACATCTAATTTTCTTTTCCAGTTTAAACAACAAGACAAAAGTCCTAAGATACACGTTGCCTTATCAGACTAACAAGACAGCGATCTATGTTTTTCTTGTTACCAGTTAGAGAAAAGGGGCCTTTCTAAAAGTTCTCCTCTCCAAAAGAAAAGATGGAATCGGACGGTTTTCTGAACCTGGATCTTTTAAGGCTATTTCGTTTAGCGTATGTAGAAGACCGCATCTGACCAGAGTCTTTTCTCTATCTCTCATTTATTCACATCCCTCAATTATTTGAATAATCTGGGTTAGGTCATGTATTTCCATCCCGTGTATAAGCAGAGAGTACTTCTTATATCATCTCAGACACAGTGTTGTAGGAGAAAGCGATTTGAGTGGTGCACCGTAAGCCTCCATCTGGGAAGAGTGTCACAGTGTAGATTCTAGAGTAATTCAGCCAGGAAGTCCACTTCCAGCCCTGTTCCTCCCAGTCACAGAACTTGGGCATGTTATCAAACTCCACGAGCTTCACAGTGGCGCTGTGAAATTGGTTTGTAAGAAGGCTTGCGTCGGATGGGTGCAACGTGGCCATTTGTGACAGGGTCCTGGCCCAATGCATGGACTGCACTGAGATTTTAAAAATGCCTGTTATTCCTACAAATATATGAACCACGAGCTAGACTGTACGCCCCGCTGAGCTTTATTGTCATTAAGGCCATAACAGACACTATGAAACATTCTAGGATGTGGAGCAACAAATCTGCCCCAATAACTCACTACCCGGAAACTCGTAGTCAATTTCCCCTCATAACAACACAGTTTTCATATGGAGGCATCATTATCAGGTGAATGCAACTCAACTTCTAGAATGTGGTTTAAAGAAGACATGTGCCTTTTCAGCCAAACCTTTCATATCTTCATTAATCCCTCCACCACCCAAGTTGTAGATCTGCCTTAGAGTGTAGCAGAATACACACTGCCTACACACACACACACACACACACACACACACACACACACACACACACACGAGTAGTATGAGGGCTCTGTTAATAGAATGGATTCCCTAACCCATGGAAAACTAGCAGCCGAGTATCATCATCTGTATTTAACAAAAACTCTCCGTACGTTATGTGCACCTATTTCCCGCACTGTTCTCACTCGTAGTACCACGAGAACACAGGGCACTTTTCTTCCTTGCACCAGGAGCAGATTCCCTCTGCTTTATCCACAGTTCCAAAGGTGCTGCTGCAGGCACCTGTCCATTCCAAGCTGGGAACCTCACATCTGAGACCCACCACTTTTATTCCTAAAGGATGTTTATGGGGGAGCCTCATCTAGAAACCGTGCGGCTGCCTCAAGTTTACCCTGCCCTGAGAGATGGTCAGTTGCACAAAGTCTCTAATTTACAAGCCCCAGTAAATGTATATTGAACTTCTCAATGAGAATCTGACCCCTCATTGCTTCCTTTTATTTTTTTTAATTTTTAAATTTTATTAGTGCATGATTGCAGTTCATTCAGGTTAAGGTCATCTGGGAGGGGTGAGTAGAAGGACTCGCTCTAGCTTGTTTCCGTTTTTAATCTCTTTCACCTTTCCTGCCCCTTCCCTCCCTCCACTCCTAATTCCCCTAAACCCAAATTTCATTCTTATTGATATTATTAATGTTAGCTCACGTTATATTGTATAAGATTTACATTCACGGAGGATAACAGGTGCTTGTTCATGGCATAATTTTATTTTATTTATTTCCCCTTCCGCTCCTCCTCAACCCTCACCTTTGTTTCCTTGGACTCCTACACTCTTGCAAGAGACCCATTCCCTTGTCTCCCTTTTACGTATCATTTATTATCCCTTTTGGCACTACTCTCCTTCATGCAAATGAGAGATGCCATATGGTATTGGAACTTTTGTGTCTGCTTTATTTCAGTCAACCTTTATTTTTCAGGCTCATCCTTTGTCCTATAAATGTCTCAAATCTCTCTCTCTCTCTCTCTCTCTCTCTCTCTCTCTCTCTGCTCTGAGCAGCAATCCATTATACACAGGTACACATTTTTCTTATTCCCAATAATCCGCTGATGGGTATAACTGAATTTCATAAATGCTATCTATGACAAATCAACATTTAGCATCATAATAAATGGAGACAAAGCTAGAAGCACTAACCATAAAACCAGAAACAAAACAAGGATGTCCACCATCACCACATCAACATAGTACTTAAACCATTAGCCAGAGCAGTTAGGCAAGACAAAAATAAAAGGAACACGTGTAGAAAAGGAAGAACTCAAGTTCTCATTATTTGCAAATTACAAGATACTCTACATAGAAGATCCAAGGTACTCCACCCAAAACACCTGAGAATTAATTACAAATTTCAGCAACACGGTGAGATACAACATCAACACACAAAAACTTTAGCATATGTATGCCAACAATGAACTCAAGGAGAAAAAAAAATTATGACAACAATCCTATTTATAGCAGCTGCAAGAAAAGCAAAATAGGGCCAGGTTTAGCTCAGTGGTGCCATCACTTGCCTTGCAAGCTCAAGGTTGTGAGTTTGATCCTCAGTACCAAAAATAAATAAACAAACAAATAAATAAATAAATAAATAAAAGTAGAGAAAAGAAAAGCAAAATACACTGTACCCAGGCATTACACTAACCAAGGAAGTGAAGGACCTCCTTACAGAAAAAGACAGGACTTTGAAGGCTACTTACTGAAGAAGACATCAACAAATGGGAAAGATGACCCAAGCTTTTGGATACGGGGAAATATTTTGCCAAAATGACCAGACTCCACAAACTGATCTATAGATTCAGTGAAGACTTGATCAAAATACTGACAGCCTACTTTACTGGACTAGAGAAAACAATCTTAAAATTCATAGGGAAGAAGAGGAGACCCAGAACAGCAAGAGCAATTTTGGGCAACAAGGGCAAAAGAGGAAGCCTCACAATATCTGACTTTTGTCTTTGGAACTTAGGGACTGCATCGTAGCCTGCTCTACAGGATGACTGCTATTGAGATTAAAATTCAGTGTATGGGCCCTTGGCTGATTTCCGTTCTATATATGTGTATATA
>NW_022974708.1:0-12046 GCF_012274545.1 Fukomys damarensis | reverse complement strand
ATATATATATTTACTTCTGGTTTGGAGCCATCAACAGAACATCTGCTGGATTACTATTTGTGAACCTAAAATTTGCACATGGCAAGAACTCATATCTGGCATGATTTTATATAATCTGCAGGTTTTAAAAAAAGCTATAAACATTCAAGTACCAGTATTTCAGATTTACCAAGAAAAACTGAAGGGAATAAAATTAACCAACATTTAAACACCCTTTATTATTTGTTTTCTATTTCAATAGCCCCGCGCATAGTTTTTGTGGGAAATTTCACCCAAGACCTGCATTTTGATGTTGTGTTATCTTGTTCTGAATCGATAAAAATTTCAAATGTTTACAACTGTTTCACATAGTATCAAACTTCTCACTTCAATCTGCTACACACCAGCAAAACTGTGGTTCACGGATTTGGTAAGCTCAGCCTCTAAAGTTAACTAAACTTTCAAATGACAAACTACCACACACGACCGAGCAAAAGAAAATGGCAGTCTCCAGTGCAGCTGTACAGGACAAGAACACACATATGTCATCCATTCTGCTCCTACCAGCTACTCTTTGGTCCACCCTTAATCACAAGTTTGAATGTTTTGTTCAAGTCAGCCTGATAAGTGTAGTTCAGGCTTCACCAGGACGAGTAGGAGATGCTGGATGTGAGAATGTAATATTCCCTGCATTGGCTGCAGTGTTGAGGTTGGCTGCAACACTTTCTCAGGCTCCTTCTCCCTTAATATCAAAGATGCTCTGTAACAGGATGAAAGGCACTGGTGACAGTGCCACTGACCTTGGGCAAAACCTTGCTCTTTCTTCGACAATCAGTGTGAATTCTAGGGAATGATTTAAACCTGTGAATAAATGTACTACACTATATTAACAGAGTCAAGGACAAAAATCATATGATCCTCTCGATAGATGCAGAAAAAACATTTGACAAAATTCAACACCCATTCATGATAAAAACCCTGCAAATATTGGAACAGAGGATGTATATCTCAATTTAGTAAAGGCTATCTATGAAAAACCAACAGCCAACAACATTTTAAATGGCCCAAAACTGAAAACCTTCACGTTAAAATCAGGAACAAGACAAGGATGCCCACTATCACCACTCCTCTTCGATATAGTTCTGGAAGGATTAGCCATAGCAATTAGACAAGAGAGAGAAATTAAAGCAAAAAAGGAAGAAGTTAACCTGTCATTACTGGCAGATGACATGATAGTCTACACTGAAGACCCAAAAAACTCTACCAAAAGACCTCTAGACTTCATTGACACATTTAGCAGAGTAGCTGGATACAAGTTCAACACCCAAAAATCAATAGCCTTCTTGTGAACAAATGACAGACTCACTGAGAGAGAAATTAGGGAAACAATTCCTTTCACAACAGCATCCAAAGAAATGACATATCTAGGAATCAATCTAACAAAAGAAGCAAAAGACCTCTACACTGAAAACTAAAGCACTCTGAAAAAAGAGATCAAAGAGGATATAAGAAAGCGGAAAGATATCCCCTGCTCCTGGGTAGGAAGAATCAACATAGTGAAAATGGCCATACTACCAAAACCTGCTGTGCAGATTCGATGCAATGCCAATTGAAATTCCAACACTGTATTTCACAGAACTAGAAAAAAGAATCCAAAAATTCATTTGGAACTAGAAGAGACCTAGAATAGCAAAAGCCATCCTAGGCAACAGAGACATGGCAGCGGGTATAACAATTCCCTATTTGAAACTATACTACAAAGCCACTGTGATAAAAACACCATGGGACTGGCAAAGAAACAGACCGGAGGATCAGTGCAACAGACTGGAAGACACAAAAACAAACCCAGATGTACTCAGCTACCTCATCGTTGACAAAGGACCTGACCTTCCCCACTGGAAGAAAGATAGCCTCTTTAATACATGGTGTTGGAAAAAGTGGATCTGAACCGGCCAAATATTAAAACTAGACCCTTATCTTTCACCATGCACTAAAGTAAAATCCAAGTGGATTAAAGATCTAAATTTTAAAACAGAAACACTAAACTTGCTGGAAGATAAGTTAGGCAGAACTCAAGAAAACATTGGCATAGGAAAAGACTTTATGAAAAAATCCTCAGTAACACGGGAACTAGCAGAAGGAATCAACAACTGGAATCTCATCTTATTAAAATCTTCTGCACTGCAAAAGAAACCATCAACAGAAGTAAGAGACAACCTACAATGTGGGAAAGAATTTTTCCAGCTGCTCGTCGGACAAAGGACTACTATCTAGAACATATATAAGGAACTCAAAACAATCAGCCCCCCCAAATATAAAGATGAAATTCAAAAATGGGCCTCTGAAATGAACAGACATTTCTCAGGCAAGGAAGTAAAAACAGCAAGTAAATAAATAAAAAAATGTTCCACATCACTGGTCATGCAAAAGATGCAGATGAAAATAACATTGAGATTCTACCTCACCCCACAAAGAATGGCTGCTATCAAGAAATCTACCAATAACAAATGTTGGCGGGGTTGTGGGGAGAAAGGAACCCTTCTTCATTGTTGGTGGGAGTGCAGACTGGTGCAACCACTATGGAAATCAATATGGAGATAGCTCAAAGAGCTGGGACTAGAGGTTCCATTGGACCCAGCCATCCCTCTGCTGGGTATCTTTCCAAAAGAATTAAAGGAATCATCCCACAGTGATATATGAACACCCCTGTTTATAGCGGCACAGTTTGTAATAGCTAAGTCTTGGAAACAGCCCATTTGCCCATAGGTTGGAAACTGGATAAAGAAGATGTGGTTTTTCTATGAAATGGAATATTACTCAGCCATAAAGAATGAGAAATTAGAGTCGTCCATAGGAAAATGGATACATATTGAGGATATACTCCTACGTGAAATAAATAAGTCACACATGCGTAAATACTGAATAATTTCTCTGGTGTAAAAAGCTCCAATAGTACATACCATACTAATGAGATCATTGACCATGTGAAATAGGAAGAAAAGGGCTAAAGGTGTAGGGATAGTGGGAAGGGTAGGGGAAAGGTAAGAAGGGAAAAGAAAAAATATGACAAAATGTAAAAAATGGAACTAAAGTATTTGTAAATGGGGAGGGGGGAAGGGAGGGTACGGAAAAGGGGGGAATAATGAGGACCGAGACCTGTCATGTAAAGGTAGAAGATCCCAATAATGAATGTAATTGTACTGTATACTTAAAATGTTCCAATAAACTCAATAAAAGAAAAAAAAATCTCTGATATTCCTGCCCTGTCCCAAGAAGTTAGGCACGTCCACATGTTAGTCCTGATTAAAGTGATAGTTACTTTCCTGCAAAAGTAGGAAACATGGCTCTTTCAAAGTGTGGCATTGGGCCCGGGATTTAGCTCAGTGGTTCCACCGCCTGCCTCACAAGCACAGCATCCTGAGATCAATTCCACATACCAAAAACAAACAAACAAACAAACAAACAAACAAAAAAACCCCAAATATCCTGTCAAAGTGTGGCGTTGATATTTCTGTTACTTGAAGGAATGGTTTGTATGGCTCCACAGACAATGGCCAGAAAAAAATCATCTTCTTACACACAATTTTGCATTTATTTCTTATCATCAGCTGAGGCTAATTCCAGGCTGGGTATCTCAACTCTGAGTCCAACCACTTTCACACGTGGTCTCTGTTCATCAAGATGCTCCTCCCATAGCCTTATTTCGCCAACACACAGTTAGTTTAGATTCATCTGCCACTGACAACTGTTCAGGTGCTCAGAGTCTCTAATTAGCTCGACTCAGAACATGGGTATGAGAATCTATGCCTGCAATCTCCCAAATCTTTTGCAGAGTCAAAAGGCCCAGAACCACCAGGTAGTAGAACACTTTGGTGTCAGGGAGCAGGCAGGGCTGTTTGGGCTGTCTGTTTCTCCAGAAGCCGGAGTAGGCTCCAGGTGGGGCAGTTGTGCAGATCTGGTCAGCAGATCCAGGTCCAGTTGCACATGCAGTTGCCCTGGGAAGCCTGAAGGGCAGGGTGCTGAAATGTGGAAAACTGGTGGCGCGGGAAACAGAGTATCTGCACAGGCAGCTCTCAGAATCCTTGGACTAAGGGCAGAAGGACTCCTCCAAGTGAACCCCAAAGATCATCACCCCCTACCTCCCTGTCACGTTCTCAATTTAGGCCTGCTTTTAGGACTTTGGCAGCAGGGTACGGTTCATGAGTTCACAAATATCTTCAGTTGTGGAAAGAATCAGGGGCAGGAGGGTGCCCTCAGGTCAGGAGAAATTAAACAGTGAGTTTAGAAGTACGGCATTTAGACAATGTTCGATCATGGCCTTCTAGTTTACCAGCCAAATGGACTGGAACAAGTTTTGAGCTCTTCATCTTCCATGGGAGACTGAGAAACTGTACCTTCTCAGACTGTATGAATATATGCAATATATAAAAATCACCTGGGCAAGTGGCAAACATTGTTTCTTTAGGGCACAGTCATTGTGAATATGAATACATTCAGGCTAGCACCAAATACGCCAAGAATTACATAATCTGACCCAGAATTGCTGGACTGCGCAGCACTGTAGATCAAAGGAAATAGAAAGTACCAGAACACTGATAAGCAAGGAGATCTAAGTAAATGTTCTGCAATGAAGAATGTGTTGCTTAACATGGGGCTAGGAACTTCAGCAGCATTCCACAATGTTTGTAGATTTCTGTCAAAGATCAGCACTTTCCCTCCTTCTAAGACGTCGCCCAAGAAAACATTCCTATTTTCCTTCCAGTTAGCACTAACAATACCTAGTTCCAATCTATGCATTTGCGCATGACACAGAAGATAACCCAGTTAACAGCATAGGGTTGCGCTCTCGGCTCAGAGAAAAGAGGACACAACTACTGGCTTCTTGGCATCTCACCTCAAGAGAGTGCCCTCTTATTGCTCAGGAACTTTGTAATTTGGAAGAAAAAAAAAAACCCACCAAAAGCCTCCACCGGTTTGTGTACTATGTTCAAGTGGACTGGGCCAGCAGTGCCATGCTTCTTGCATTCCATGCTAGTTAGATATTCCCTCTCCTTTTCAACTCTGAAGTAACCGATAAGGACGGTTTCCCTTTGCGAGGTTAAGCTTTCAACTACGAGGCTCACTCTCTGGGGGTTTGTCAACAGCTTACAATTTCCCCAGCCTCACAGAGCCAACTAGGAAGCCAATTTAAAATGTCTTCTCATGGAGGGCCTTGCAGAGTTGAAAACCACAAAGTGCTCTAGCTCAGGGAAATTAGAATTGACGGTTCTCATCTATTCGTCTCTTTGCTTCAAGCTCGCTGGTTTTATGTGCTCTGTGTCAGGGCGCACTACCCTAGTTTCCTTCTACATGAACCCGTAATAGACTCCAAACGTATATGAACAGCAGAAGAGTCCTTTACATCTCAGCATCATCACTATGAGCAGAGAACCTGCTGAAGAGCAGACATCCAAAGACACGAATACATGAGCCACTGAGCAAGGAATACGATTGATTAGTTTTAAGTCTTCTCTGCATTACTGAACCCTCTAAAGGAAACGAGGTCTATTTGGAATTGTATAATTCCTTTGAATTGTACAAAAGATAAAACCCACACCAAAACCGTTACATCTTCTATCTAGATGTCTGCCAAAGTCCCATGTGGTCATTCATGGAGCATTTCGCAGGTGGCTGGACGTAGCGTGTGTGAGGCCTTGGATCACGGATGTGATGCCGGGATTCATTCACGGTGCCATGCGATGGTTAAGTTTGCTCCACCCTAGGTGTGAGTGCCGCCCCCCCTCAGGCAAGGTAGCTTGGGAACAGTATAAGGGCCAGAAGGAGTCGCTGCTTATCAGGTGCTGCTTGCTCCTTTACTGCTTTGATGACTTATGCCTGCCACGAACTGTTTCTCCTCTCTGATGTCCCTGTGGTAAGCTCCATGGCTTGGAACAAGCCAACTATGCACTGAAACTGCCACAAACTGTGAGCCAAAAGAAACCTTTCCTCATTTAATTTGGGGCATTGAGTATTGTGTCTGAGCAACAAGAAAAGCGACTAAGAGAAGGAGACGAAAGTAGTGAGGTAAAGCAACAGTTGAATAGTAGGGCTGTAGCTGGCTTCAGCCTGGACTTTGTCTTGCTCTTCCTTATCTTTCAATCCCGGCACTTTCATTTGGTCTCCAGTTTGACTTCAACAAGCAGCTATAATTCATGCCACTGTTGAACGCCCAACAATCTGGCGTGCCTGAAGAGGAATCGAGGGGCTACTTCCGCTTGACGTCGATGGCTGGGCTGCCCACAACTGACATTCTGAGAGACTGTGTGGGACCCACTCAGGTATGGGGTAGGAGGTCTCCGAAGTCCTCAGGGGCTACTCTCACTTCTGGCTCATGCTGAAATCTTCCCACCGCCTCAGATGAAGAGTCTCACCTTCCTCAGAATCACAGTGTGAAACAAAGTGTGAGGCACATGAAGTCACTCCTGTGTTCCGTGGGGCCCATTTTCCTGGGCTCACTGTTCTCTTTAGTTCTCATTCAGGAAGGGCTTGAGCTCTGCCCTCAGCTTTTCGGAGTTTTCGACACGAGCACACAGTCCATCACCTCCCTGATTCGCAGGGGTGGTGCTGAGGTGGTGATTCAGCTGCCTACCTCTGCCTATGGTTTCCCAAGGCTGACTGTGGATGCAGCTTCCTTTTTTTGTTTTCAGGAAAGATCCACTTTCTGATGTGGTGCTCATCTAAGTCATCTCTCAGTGACTTTCCCATATCGATTCTTACTCACTGGCATCAACAACCACAATCCACTGAAAATTACTTTAGGAAAGAGCGAAAATTTTCTTTTCTAGCCGCATCTGAACCATCTCCCTTGTCTCAAGGTGGACAATTAGGAAGGAATTCTGTGCTGTGCCTCCAGTTTTGGGATGGGTGCTATGCGCATCTCTCAGGGGCTTCTCCTTGATTCTTGTCACTACTTGGAACCCCTTATATTCCAGTCTACGTTTGCCCGCTATGACGATGAGCCTCACCTCCTTAGACGTTCCAAGAAGAAGCGAAGGAAAATTTTTATACCCTCATGCACATCTCTTCAAGGTCTCACAGCTTTCACAGGGCCCTCTGTGAGTGTGTATTCCTTCTTTTAAGACTGTCCCCATTTTCACCTCCCTCTTAGTTGCCTCTACACCTGTGAGGACTATTATTGATGTACATTTCTCATTTTATACATACATAGTCTCTGAAAGCATCCTGTACAGAGTAAGGGGGCACCTTACCCTGACAGCTCACACCCTGACTTCCCGTGTCTGGGCACAGGGACAACATTTATTTGTTTATGTGGTAGGAATTCGTAAAACAAGAGTCAAGATCCTAAAAGGCATTAAGAACCGTGACTCCAAAATGGAGTCAGCAAGACCAAAATAGAGTTTCCTGAGTCGTGATTCCCCAGCTGTATTACAAAAACAACTGTGAGGTATCCTTTGGGACGCCTGGAGCATGACAAGGCAGTCCACTGGCTCAAGGGTGTGTGGGCCCTCCATGGAACATACGTGGACACTGCACGGATTTGAGGCTAAAAATTATGTGAGCTCCCCTATGTTAGAGATGATATTGCTTACACAATGGCTCGAGCTCCCTTCTAAAAGCCTGAAGTATCCCTAGACAAGAAGCCCTGTTGTACGTCCTGCTGAGGACACCATCCCAGCCAGCGGGAGCTTTACTTTCTGGCCTTTACATACTTTCAAAATAGATTTCCTTGCACACTAAGACCTCTGTCTCACACTGTCACCCTATCACTGTAGGATACAGCCCTGGCATTTCAGTCTCATATGTGGGAGCGCTTCCAAGATTCCAAGAGGAGATAAATAAAGTCGACACTTTCCTACACTTTTGCTTTCACTTTGCCACACTCTACCCAAAACAATATAGGTAGCCCATCAAGCAGTTGCAAATGATGAGTATGCTCACCTATCTTGAAGTCTTGAAGGCCAGGTTTCACTGATGTGTGCTGAGCTGAGGTGATCTCTTTCTAACAAGAGTCGAGGGAATATCGACCCAGTTTCACCACAGTTTTCCTTTCTGATTTGATCGTTCTAGAGTTGAGCGAGTCTTTCCTGTCCTTGTACACTTGGCTCTCTGTGGCTGACGGTCCTTGGACCTAGTATTCCTTGAACTCGTGACAGGCGTTAGAGAGAACTTATCACCTTTCTACCGTGACTCCTTTCCTCGGCAAGCTGAGCCAGGAGGTGAGAAAGACCCTATGTCCTTTTTCAGCTAAAGTGTCTGGCCGAGCTTTTGTGGACACGGGTCAGACAGTTAAAATCCATCAGTGCGTCCACGGTTTTGAAATACTCTCATAAAATGATAGTTCAGTCATGAAACAGTGTTATACGCTCCTCTGGGCTCAAGACAACTCCCATGCATCCTCTTGGTCTTTGTTTTATTTCTGTGCAGTAGAAGATAAAATGATTTTACCACCTAATCTTTTCTTGCCCCTTCCGTATTTGTCCTGGTTGGTTTTGAGGTCTGAGGGCCCTACCTATAATTCTTAATCTCCCTTCTGAGTCACATTCTTCTTGTCACGCAAATGCATCTTCTTCCATCATTCCCATCTGCCAAATGGCTCTTTTAACTTCCCGAATGTCAGACAAACTGGTTCTTTCAGACCCAAGTTATTTCTTTCGTTTCTCAGGTAGATGGGAAAAAAGGCTGTTTAAAATGCATGCAGCCTACACTAGTTCCTAATGGGTAACCACACTGGGATTAACTTCTCTCTAGGGATTTCAGGGAAGGGAATACATCTTCCTTCCCAGAAACCTGTGAGGAGTTAGGAAGGGGCCCATTGGGGCAAATCTTGGTTCATTGATCAATTTACTTTGGGATTCCAATTTGAGTTGGTACTTTATATTTAATACATATGCTTTAACTATTTCTTGTGCATTGGGATAGTTCTCAAACTACAATTACAGGGTAAACTTTCTCTTCTGCTGCTTTCTACTTGGGCTAAGATAAGGACGCTGCTCAAAGCCACTTAGAGGGCTGTTGGTCAGCCGGTCCTACCTGGAATGTGAACACGGATAAACTCACTCTGAGACCAAAGGGGGAAAAAGTACAGGAAGGGCATTTTAAGTGGCTACTAGGCTTCCTACGTCTTACTTCTTGTTGAAAGAAATCAATAAGTAGGAACATAGAGAAGGAAACATGAAGAAAGTTATAAGTATAAAGATATATTTTAGGTATGAGGCGATTTTATATGCTAAGGATAAGTTTTTTCCCTGCGAAAATTGAAAACAGAAAGATAGCAGCAAAACTAGGTGGGCCAAGTATATTGAGAGAGGTATGAAGAGAATGAAGTTTATGAAGAGAAGTATGTATGTTTAGTTATTTTATTGTGTGTTTGGTGGAGCCTGGGGTGTTCCTTCTAAACTTCCTGTTGCTCAAAGATGCATAAAAGGCCACAGCATTGACTCTCAAATCATCAGTCCCAACTCCTCTCTCTAATCTGCCTGTCAGCAAGGGTCCTTCTCTATTTTCTATTTTTCTGGGGAGGCAAGGATGAGGGATGCCACAGCCGAGTAGAATTTGCTGTGTTTTTAGGTGGGGATAATGTAAGGGAGCTATGGTGGCAACAACCCAATAGGTAGGTGACCTCCTAGGTCTAGTTACAATCTCTGCTTTGAGCTGAGCTTTAACGAAAAAGATGGCGCTAAAGGAATACCTATGTGATTGCTTTGCCCAACTTCACGGCTGCTGGACCTCTGCCTCATTTTAACTTTGATTTTTCTTTGGCACACAAGTTCTAACAGTTGACCTTCAATTTCATTGTCAGATATGTTTCAATGTCTTTTGAGCAAAGGGAGCAAAGGAAGTCCAAAGTTTTGGTACAACTAAAGGACTTCAGGGACAAGATTGGCCAAAGGAAATGGTGGTCAGAATGACTAATCTGGTGGCCCCATCCCCACTTGATCCTAGTTTTCGGTCTCTAGCAACTAAGACCTCATATGTGGCAAAGGGACACATGGGCCAGGGAGTGCTTCAACAAGGAAAACAAGGGACGCCTCTCCCCTTGGTGTTTTTCAGAAGCTCCCACCACCCATTTAGAATGCATCTTCAAAATCAGGACTACTCTGAACACCAGAACGTGACGATGAACGGTATGACCGCCTTTTACACCTACACGTCGCCCACTTACCCTTTGAGAGATGATGACAGATGGTTTCCTGAAAGAAGTATACTCTATAACACTATTCTTCAACTTGATTGAAAAGGTAATGGGGGAAGCAGGAAATAAGACCAGATAGTACCCTCAAAAATCTTCTTAAAGTGGTTTCAAAGGACTTCTATAGTAGAAATCAGGAGAAATCTAGGGAAAGAGATAAAAGAAATACGAAAAGGTCACAATTCCTGGAAGTAGTCCTTCAGGGAACCATTGCACCACTCCGGGCTCCCAAATATTCAGGTAGCTTCTTACAAATGTGGATAGCCAGGAAATTTCTTTAAAGAATGCCAAGAGCATAGTCATTCCAAAATAATGCCAAGCCACCTAAGGCCTGTCCTATATTTCAAGGGGAATGTTGGAAATCAAAATATCCCTGGAGATGAAGGTCCCAAGGACCAAACCTCTCCTTCAAGGTGGTCCAGAGCACACAAGGCTGAAGGGTGCTCCCAGGATGCTCCCCCATCCCCAGAGCCAGACCGTCGCCTCCACCTGAGAGACCCAAGAAACTGTAACTGTGAAAGGGGCTTCATCAAACAATGCATCAAGTTGGAAGGATATATGAGGTTTGCCAAAAAATAGCTCTTCGGTAGAATTTCATGATAACAAATGAAATGGGAGTTACCCTGGAGAAGACTGGCAGATGTAGTTCACCCATTTGACCAAGAGCAGGGGAAACCAGTACCTCTTAGCATGGGTGGATACTGTGAGCAATTCAGTAAAGCCCTTCCCATGTAAGACAGAGAAGGCTATACAGGTGATAAAAACTTTAACATCATAAATTATTCGCAGGTTTGTGCTCCCCCCAGTCCTCCAGGGTGATCATGGCCCTTCCCTTAAGGCTGCCGCCACCAAGGTAGCACCCCAAGCCTTGGGAATTCAATACCAGCTATACTGTACCCAGAGGCCACAGTCCTCAGGGAGAGGTAAGCAAGACAAAATGACTTCCTTAAATGACATCTGAGAAAGCTATGCCAGGATACTCACCCTCTCTGGCCTGCCCTACTATTTTGGCCCTTATATGTATCAGAAACAAACTCAAACTCTGGGGTTCCGCCCCTTGGAAATGTTGTGCGGTTGACCCATTTTTCATCAACGATTAATTAGTGGATCAAGAGATGTGGCTCAGATCAGAGACATTAGGCCCTGGCTAAGTTTCAGCATACCCCCCCCCAACATTGGCTGAAGCCTGACCCAGGCAGCCAGGAACCCCTATGTTCCAAACCCTAGCCCTGGTCTTGGTGAAGTCTCTCCCTGTTTTTCTGTTTTGTTGTGTTTTTTTGTTTTTTTTTTTCCCCACCAACCTGGAAGAGATAACACAGTGTGATCTCGTCCACCCTTCACGCCATCAAGTTGATAGAAGTTAAGTCTTGAATACATCATTCTGGACTCAAACCTGGACAGCTTCATGATCCCAAGATGAAGAGAGCACCCATTCCACACGTGAGCCAGTAGAGGACCTCAGACTCCTCTTCAAGAAAAAGATTACTTGATTCCTCAGAAGACAAGTCATCATAAAGAGGCTCCGATTCATGCTCTGGGTTAGCTACTTGTCCTCATAACAATGCTTACTCTAAGCTTTCAGTGGCTTGGGTTGACCTGCCTGCTTCCCGGGGGACAAAATGTCTTCAGATACTATTGTAGTAAATGAAGAATCAGGCCTCACATCCCAGTACCAGGTAGACCCCAACTCGGGAATAATTCCTTTACTGGTTTCTGTCTGGTACTATCAAGGGAACCCTAGTCTCACTTCTTATCTGTGTAATTTCTCCCTAGAGCTACTGGGGAGGCTCTCATCAATATCTGGTAGTGTCAGCCTTAGGGAAGACGGCACGTGTCACCAATACATCCTTTTTTTTTTTTTCCCAGAAGGTAGCTCAT
>NW_022974707.1:848-16000 GCF_012274545.1 Fukomys damarensis | reverse complement strand
AACCACTTTTGAAAACGTATCCACCTTGATTAACCTCATTGTCTATAAACTTATAGTCCATGAAACTGCCTCTTCTGACACTTTTTATTAGAGGAGATTATCATGAAAATATATTTTAAAGATGCTATTGATTTTAAAATGACAAAGAAGAGAAGTTTATCTAATTCCCAAATATATATTCCCACTGTTTGATAACTGTAAGGAAATAGGATGTTTTAATGACTATTCTGAGGAAATTGGGTGGATTCTGACCTGAATTTACAATGTTGCACACCACTGACGTTTATTTTAAGCATCAGAAACAAGCCAAGAATGTATTTTATATGAAGATATTTTTCTTTCTTTCTTTCTTTCTTTCTTTCTATTTTTCTGTACCAGGAATTGAACTCGGGACCTCACGCTTGACAGATAAATCCCTGGCCAATGAAGACATTTTCAACTGATCAAATGACTTTATTATATAGCTTTGACCCAACTCTACTTGTGATTTATATATTTTTTGGATTGGTACTGAGCATTGAACCTAGGTCATCATGCATGCAAAATATATGCTCTACCATTGAGCTATACCCTCAACACCTATAATTTACCTTTTCTCTTTTTTTCTCAATATAACGAAAAAGCAAATGAAAATAGAAATCATGCCCACTTATTGTTTTCTACTTTTTAAAAATTTCAGGGCAAGGTAACCATAATGCTGAAGGAGCCAAGAAGTCCTGATATCAGGAATTACTTGAGGCCCAAAGAATAATAGCTTGTGTTGAAATCCTGTCTTTTAAACTTCCTGGTGAAGTTACTGAGAGAAACTTACTCATGTTCCCCAAGCTTCAGCTTTCTCGCTAAAAAGGAACTAGTAATGCAAGGCTCTTAGTGAAATGAGATAATATATTAAGCTCTCAGCAGACTGATCTTGTACAAAGGACCTCTAAGTGGTGATTTTTGCTTTTTGAGAGAATCATCATCAGAGTATATGCAGGCTGTCTGTATTTGAGAAAGTATACGTGTAAGCATAATGAGGCCTTATCTGTTATCTTCAGGGAAGACTTGGGATGGATTTGTACAAGTCACAGGAGTAATGCCTATCTTAACTGGAACTACCTGGTGCTGTCTATGAGCACTGGGTTGCCTATCATGAGATGCCCAGGCAAGGCTGGGCATCCCCAGTGGTGATTGTGGAGGTTAGCTCTTTGTCAGCGCTTCTGAGATTCTCCAAATCATCAAGCATTCTATGTAAAGATCTCATCTCAAATCTGACCTAGGGCAGAAGTCTCCCTCTTCTGCTATCTATAGACTGGGCCTCCATGGGTGGATCGCTCCTACACTATCTTATTTGCATCTATACATATCTGCCTCGTTTGATCTCTCTTTGGCCTCTGAGCTCTGACTGATACTCAGGTCTCCCAGACTAAGGAGCCCCTACTCTCAGTCTTTTCTGTCCATCCCAGTTGTCCTCCAACCTGGGCTCTGCACATCCTTCACCCAGCACACTGCTTTTCCTGTCATCTTCAGACTTCTAGCTCCCTTCATGACCAGAGATAGCTGCCTTTGATTGGCTTTTATTCATTCATGTTTAGCTCACTTTAAGAAAAGCTAACCTGGAGGATACTTGAACTCTGTTTGGGGACAGTGGTGAAATTCTCAGTTGTTTTATTTTATTTTATTTTTACTTGAGACAATGTCTTACTATGTTGTCCAGGCTGGCCTTGAACTTGTAAACCTCCTACCTCAGCCAGCCCCTTGAGTGCTGGGACTACAGGTGTGCACCATAACCAACAGCTTCAAAGCTGTTTCTTGACTGCTGGATTCATTTAGGATGTTGTGCACTTGTCCTCTGCTTATAGGCCCCGATTCAAAATTTTACCTCTTTCATTTGCTATGTGGTATGTCGAGTAAATCTCATCACATTTCTGGGTCTGTCTTTATGTTACAAAATTACATATTTCTCAAAGTGCATGGTTGGAAGAACTTAAGTAAACTTTAACTTCATATAAGTCCTGTGACATATAATAGAAGTTCACTAAATGGCTTCTTCTGACAGTCTCACATTCCTTGGCATCACCATTCTAAATGGTTTACAGTCTCCAAAATCAGTTTTGCCTCTTCATGTATTTTTCAGAAACTTTTTGAAAAATCCATGTAACCTGTGACATGAACAGCTTATATTGATTGCCGTTTGCAACAAACTTTTCATGATGATGGAAGTAGGGTTCTGCTTAAATTAATTTGTCTTCTGGCCTTATTTCTGCAGAAGAGAAAAGGCAACCCACTGTGGTGTGAAGCACAGGGAAATACTGGTTTCTCAAATGTCTTCTTTGTGCATGTGCCCTGGCTGCCTGTCATTTGCTGCAGGAAGCATGACTGGCTTCTAGGCAGATAGTTGAGTCCCTTTTTGTATGAGAATGTATGAAGAGAGAGCCAGGGAGGTAGCTCAGTGGTACTGCACCTGCCTTGCAGGCACAAGGTCCTGAGTTCAATCCTTGGTACAAAGAGAGAGAAGCAGAGACGAGAGAGAGAGAGAGAGAGAGAGAGAGAGAGAGAGAGAGAGAGAGAGAGAGAGAGAGAGAGAGAGAGAGAGAATGCATGAAGGGCCCACCTGTGTTAATTCTTCCTCTGTGTGGCTGAAATTATGAATGAGAGCAGCAGTAACAAGGTACAAAGAACTGAGACAGTTACGCTCACAGTCACGTGTTGCTCTGGTCCAGATGTGGTTTGTCCCTCAAGGGTTCATGTGTTGGAAGCTTGGTTCTCAATGTAGTGGTATTAAGAACTTGTGGAAAGTTTCAGAAGTGGTAACCAGCAGAAAGTGGTCAGGTCACTGCAGGTAACACCCTCAGGTGTTAATGCTGCTGTGGTGGAGTGAGTTAGCTCTCAGGGGGAGTGAGTTGATGTGTGAGAGCAAGCCCGGCCCCTCAGTCTCTCGCACCCTCTATCGCCGCGTGATCTCCTCTATGTGCACTGCCACCATTAGTTCTGAGCCTCCATAACCGTGGTTCAATACATTTTTTTACTATGGACATTATTCAGCTTCAGGTATTTTGTTAGAACAACAGAAACCAGGATAAAACATGTTATCTGTGAAGGTGACAATTTTCTTAAATCAAGAGTCAGCAAACTACAGTATTTCCATTAAGACCAAGATAGTAAATATTTGAGGTTTTATTGGCCATGTGATCTTGCTTGCCGCTATGCAGTTTTGCCATATCTTGAAAGCAGCTGTAAGTGATAAGTAAATGAAGGAGTGTCTTTGTATCCCAAGAAAATTTTACTTGCAAAAATGGAAGACAGATGCCATTAGGGCTGCCTGCATTAGCTCACTAACCTATGGCTGACTTTTCTCAAGCCTCAACTTGTTCATCTTTGATATGGGTATAATAGAGTTTCTTGAAGATTAAATACAATAATGCAAGTGCAAGTGAGATATCAAAGCTCAGAGTTAGACCTCTACAAGCTTCCACAAAAGTTACTTTCTTTTTCCTCTTTCCTCTCCACTGTTTCTACACAGTGAAGAATTGAAGAAAATGTACACAAAGGTCCCACCAAGCCCTGTGATTATGTGAAATTGCCCTTTGAAAAAAGAGCAAGCAAAAAAAAAAAAGCATGCTGGAGAAAAATTGTATGCATGTTCTTTTTCTCTGCAAAGTCTGACCACAAAAAGCATTAAATCAATCAGACGACAAAGCAGAATATGAAAAATTGGGTTGGTTTGGTCCCAACTATGCAGGAAGCCTGTACTATTTGGGATCAGAAGCAGAGAAAAAAAAAAAAGGAAATGTTTTCTGCACATTACATGTATTGGCTATTCTGTGACTCCCACATAATTCATCACAAGAAAACTTTGAGTGCAATAAACATTTCCCCTAGTTTCATAGCTGCTCTGATCAAGAACAAAGCCATTAACATAAATGCAGATAAATAAAAGGCAAATAATGAGACTCCCAATTGCTTCTTTCCCAACCAGCATAGCCCATCAATCTTCCCTGACTGGTTCAAAAGGAACCACAAGAATTTATAACCAGGGAAGATTTCTTTCTAGAGCAATTTCTACTTTTCAGAGGTGGTGAAGAAGGAATCATGCAGTAAGTCCAAGGAAACCAAATCCATGCACTTCATCTTTAAGTTCCCTATCTTGGGCTTTGCCCTAACACCCTACCTTTCTGAGGTGGCATCTCCTGCAATGTGACATTTCTTTGGGTAAAGTGTATGACAGTTTTTGACGTTCACAAATCCCGTCTTTGTAATCATTGGAAGAAGGTGTGTCCTGAGGGGTCACTGGCACGCCCATCCTGATGCAGGCATGAATAGAGGCAGCAGGGGCTGGGCAGGATTCCTCTGTCCTTTGCCCTGTTGCAAGTCTTTCATCTGTTTAGCTCCCAAATGCCTCAGTTTCTAGCTCTATGTGCTTCTTCTAGATCCACTTCATTTGCTTTTATTGTTCACTTTTTAAAAATTGAGTTTATTGGTACATTTTAGGTATACAGTACAGTTACATTCAGTATTGGGATCTTGTACCTTTACATGACAGGTCTTGGTTCTCATTTTTCCCCTTGTTTCTGCCCTCCCTTCACCCCTGCCACCCCTTCCCATTTACAAACACTTTATTTCCATTAAATAGCAGTAGCCCTGGGTTTTTCTTCATCTTCTTCCTCTTCCTTTATTAACGCTTTCCAGCCAACTCCTTCCTTCTCACAGTAACAATCACTGCCTATATTCCAATGTCTCCGAAACCTTCATCTCTCATCCTAGCCTCTTCTGTAAAGTAAAAGAGTCCCGTCTCTAACTCATGATTTCTGTCACCTCTTGAATGGCCATCAGATGTCAAATTGAATACAGGCCACAGTTTATGACTCTGGCTGCCTCCTACTGTGTCGTTACTGGTAGCAACTTTGTTCTCCCCCTAGTAGACCAAGTCAGAAATGGAGCAACACTTGATGGTGCCCTTTCTTTCAGCCACGTCTCTCATCAATACTTAGAACCTCTAGGTAGGAACTTCCCAGAAATCCTTCAAAAGCATTTCTCCCTGGTTTACTTCATTACACTCCCAGGGTGGGGATGCATTTTTTTCTGACCACAGAAATAGTCTGTTTGAAATACTCCTTGCTTCCATTTTCTTCCTTTCTCTCTCTCCCAGTTAGCAACTGGGACTTTTCTGTGTTTTATGCTTGTATAAAATATCCAGGATTCCAGGTGGTGCAGAGACCAGGCAGGAGGAGCTAGAAGCAGACTCCTGGCTGACAAGCTGACGCACACGGTGCTGCGGTTTGAATACGGACGTCCTCTCTGAAACTCACGTTGAAATCTGATGGCCGCTGCTGCGGTGTCGGGGGCGGGGGTGAGACCTGGTGAGATGTGTTTGAGCAGTGGGGGCAGAGCCCTCACGAGTGGATTAACACTTTTCTCCAGGGAGTTTTGCTCTTGTGGGACCGAATTCGTTAACGCAGATGCGGCTTAGTGCAAAGCACGGTTTTCGTTCACGTCCTTGCTCTTCTGTAGCCTCCCTCTCACCCTCCTTCTTTCTGCCGTGAGCTGATGTGGAATGAGGCCCTTACAAGATGTGGCCACATGACCTTGAACAGCTCAGCTCCTAGAGCTGTGATCCCAGTGAAATTCTCCCCTTCGTACATTATCCAGAGTCCGGTGTTCCATTTTAGCTACAGGAAATAGTCTAAGACGGCCTTCTCTAATAAAGACATGCTGGTATTTTTTGTGTTTGATATAACTTGACCTGCTTTCATAGGTGTGTACTTGTAATTTTTTAATCTTTTAGATTTTAATATATATATATACTTTTGTAATTTTTTTTGCTTTGCTTTGTTTTTATTTTTTTAATTAAGTTTATTGGTACATTTAAAGCAAACAATACATTTACATTTATCATTGGGATCTTGTGCCTTTACATGATATGTCTTGGTTCTTGTTTTTTCCCCATCCCCCTGCGCTCCCTTCACTCCTTCACCCCCTTCACCCTTCCCTATGTATAAAGACTTTATTTCCATTTTTTTCTTATCCCTTATTTCCTTTCCCCTCCTCTTCCCACTTCCCCTTTAGCCATTTTCTTCCTGTTTTACACTCCCAATTATACCATTTGAACCTTATTTACACATTTAGTTTTCACACCAGAGAAACTATTTGGTATTTACTCATGTGTCCTATTTGTTTCACTTAAGAGTAGAGCCTCAATGTGCATCCATTTAGCTATAAATGTCTCTAGTTTCTCATTCTTTATTCCCGAGTAGTACTCCATTTTATAGAAAAACCCATCTTCTTTATCCAGTCTCCAGTTGATAGTCATTTGGGTTGGTTCCAAGTTTTAGCTATTCCAAACTGTGCCACTATAAGCATGGGTGCACATATATCACTGTAATATGATTCTTTAATTCTTTTGGAAAGATACGCAGCAGAGGGATAGCTGGGTCAAATGAGGCTTCAAATCCTAGTTGTTTGAGTTATCTCCATATTGATTTCCACAATGGTTGCACCATGCTGTACTCCCACCAACAATGGAGAAGGGTTCCTTTCTCCCCACAACCCCACCAGCATTTGCTATTGGTTGATTTCTTGATAGCAGCCATTCTTTCTGGGGTGAGATGGAATCTCAGTGTTGTTTTCACCTGAATCTCGTGAATAAACTGTGATGTGGAACATTTTTTTCCTATGTGTTTATTTACTGCTTTTACTTCTTTGAGAAATGTCTGTTCATTTCAGATGCCCATGTTTGAATTGGGTCTTTATATTTGGGGGGTCTTATTTTTTTAGTTCTTCATATATTCTAGATAGCAGACCTTTGTCTGAGGAACAGCTGGTAAAAATTTTTCCCACTTTCTAGGGTGTCTCTTAGTTCTGCTTGTGATTTCTCTGCCACTGCAGAAACTTTTGAAAAAGATGAGATCCCAATTGTTGATTCTTTATGCTAGTGCCCTTGCTACTGAGGATTTTGTTCATAAAGTCTTTTCCTATGCCAATAACTTCAAGAGTTCTACCTAACTTCTCTTCCAGCAAGTTTAGTGTTTCTGTTTTAATATTTCCCATATTCTAATCAAGGAAACACCCTTCCAACTTATTCATTTTTTGTTGTCTCTTAGTTAGAATATGACACACTCCAGGATTTGAATCTACAACTTCCTGTGTATAAAATCCCTACCTTTATCCTGATTGCTCACTTCTCTGAAATGAGAGGAAAAAGGACTATTTTGCTAGAATGTGGGTGAGAAACATTGTAAAACTGAACACCAACAGAATGTATTTCCCTAGAATATGAGCCTAAGGACAACATATTATAATCCATTTTGCTCACTGATATACCCTAGTAACCTACAGAACCCTATTCCAAGGTAATTCGCTCAATAGATGCTTATTAAATAGATGAATTAAACCACAAAAATCCTACAAATATGGCCTCAGAAGCTATGTTACCCTAAAGAGAGCATCTTGTGATCTTGCCAGTGTCTTTCAACATGTCTTTTCTCCTCGAGTTTGCCTAGTGAATAGACAAAACTTCTTCCTCCGTATTCATGGAGGTAGGGAGAATAGGTGTCACCATGCATTGATGTTTGTTGATTGAATTCTTGGCCACTGAATTCCTTGCATCACAGGCACAGTGTGTAAGAATTTTCCATGTCCCTGCCCATAGGTTATTTTTCCTTTTCAAGACTTTCATTCTGCCAGGAACAATGTCTTGGTCTCAGCCTTATGACCTCAGTCTTTCTATTATGGGATTCAGAGCCCAGTGAAAAGCCCAACCGCAGAAATGACACATCTTCCTTCTCCTCTTCTTACTACCTATGTCTGCCATCTTATTTTCCATCTGTTCCATGAATTATTTATCTTTCAGTTGCAGAATAATAATAATGATAGTCAAAGGAAAAGAAACACTTAAAATTCCTCCACCTCTGTCTTTGTCTGGCATAGAAAATATTTCATCTTGCATATCTCTGTATTTCTTGGTGTCAATGTCAAAAGTACAGAGTGGTAGAAGGAATAAGATTGCTATGACTAAAGAAAACAAGACTTGATCCTCATTTTGTCTTTTATTACACATGTAAATTATTAAAGACTACTTAATTTACCTGAACTTGTGGTTCTTTATTGGTTCAGTAGAGCTAATAAGCCCCACTTAACAATTTGCTGACTTTTCACCAAGAACATGTTATGTTCTTAGTAGAGTCTCAGATGAAATGGGTGGTCTTCTCTATACATTATTTTCCTTTCTCTGAGTTCCTACACCTTTTTAATGCACATCTACAGCAACACAAATGTGGTTCCTTGGTAAGGAACTGGCCACTTGCCAAGAAATTCCAACCACTTCTCAGGATGCTTGGGTAGGTCTGATGATTGCCCCATGTCTGAGAGGCCCAGTCGGCCTGTCAGGTGCCCTGGCTTTTGGCTGGTGACATTTGGACCTGTCTCCCTGAATGTCAATCTGCTCCTGGGCTCACAGTTGCCAATCATTGCTACCTCTGGCTGATCGGCATGCTGTAGCACGTCCCTGCAGTTTCTCCAGACAAAAGGATCGAGTTGACCCAACGTCATCTGTCTAGCCGGGCGCTCATTTTTCTTCTGCTACTTGTCTTGCTCTTGCTTACTGCTCAAGATGTGTTTTGAGGCATTTTGCCCTGGTGTGATCTTTCCACTCTCTTTGCCCTCTCAAGGTGCTTCTAAAGGTCAATCTTAACCTTAACTTTAGACTCCAGTCACAGTGGTACATGAACTCATTCATTCCATCTATGCATCCATCCATTCCTTGTTTTTTCTTTTTTTTTCCTACCCTCACAATTGTTGAGCATCTCCCAAGTACCTCATTTTTGGAGATTCCTGGGCACACTTGTCCAGAATCAGGGTTGCCTCTCCTACCTAGAAAGAGTATGTTTTAGATTTCCACTGTGATCATTACTTGTCCAGGATAGCCTAGCCTCAAAGGGATAGAAAGTTGTTTATCACCCTGGTATTTGTCCATACCTGTTTCTGGATTTATAATAAGCAAGATACCCTTTTGTCCTCCATTGCAACACAGATGCATTTTGGCTTCTGTGTATCATGCTGTCTGCAGCCACTCATCAACCCAGACTTTTGTCAGCTGGAGATCAAGGCTTCTGTTCTTAGCTCTTTAGATCAGTTGCTTTTTGGCCAAGCTTGGAGGGTCTAGCCATTACAGACAGCTTCGGGGGGTCTACTTCACTTCCTCTGCACTTAGGGCTCCTTCCGTGAGCTCAACAGGCTTTTCTAGGTGGATTTAATAACATTGTCTCCCAGTTGTGCCTTAACCATGTATCTGAAGGCCTTGCATCTTTCTCAGAGGGACTTTCTAGCTGGATGTGCCATAAATAGCCTCTGTCTCCCCTCCTGCCTGGTAATTGTGATGCTCTGTGAAAAAACGTTCCAGGGGGATTTGCAGGACTTTTCCCATGAGGACTAAGAACACTTTTGCTACAGGATACCTGGGAGCCTTCCCGGACATCTCATGATTCCAGAGATACTTATGCAAATAAGATTCCTGGTGCCTTGTGCTTCTCTGCTCTACTGGGGAGCTTTTTTCTCAGTAATCAACATCTCATCCTAATTGCTTTTGTTTATGGTTCAATAAGTGCATAGTTTTGGCAACACCAGCTCACAGCAATATCTTAAATTACCCAAGGCTGCCCACTTTCATTTATGAACTCTGGCTTGTGTCTGATGAGCACTTAGATTTTAACCATTTATTTCCTCTGCCTGACAGGGAATGAGGCACATAAAGCTGATGCCAGGGGCATAGTAGGGGGAACACCAGAGACGAGGGAACCATAAAAGTGGTGTACAGTGTTTGAGGCCAATATAAAAGCAATGAGTTTTTAATATATGGCGTCTATAACGCATTCATATTCCTAATAAAGTCAATTATTGTTGAATCTGCTATTTCTCAATTTTCCACCTCAGCTCAGACAAAAACAAATCTGGAGCAATTCAAAAGAAAAAAAATTATATGACAGTAATTGCAAATGCAGAAGCTGTCAAAAAATGGTCTAATAAGTGCCTGTTGAACACATCTACCCTTCCAGGAACTGGGGGGAAATGTTGGGAACAGTGCTTACTATGAATATAATCTGATACAAAACTGTGAATCTTTGTCCTTGATTTGAGCAATTATCTTGCTCTGCTATTTTTTAAAAATTTCAATTGCCATTCCACAGGCAGCAATGAGCTAAAAAATGAAAGGTCATTGAGAATATGTGCATCTCAATAACATTGCAGTTATTAACCTATGCACATGGTTTAACTTCTCTGTGCCTCAGTTGCCTTATTTGTTTATTGAGGGAGTTGTTCTCAGACTGCTCATCAGAAAAATTTGTCCTCTTAAATTTATCTTTTTTTCACTAAGTTTACTGTACATTTTAGGTATATTTATCTTTAACTGATGATAAAATTGCTAATTTAAAAATTCAGTGTATATTTGTTATTGCTACTTTTTTTGGGGGGTGTACCGGGGATTGAACTTGGGTCCTTGTGCTTGCAAGGCAAGCCACCGAACCGCTGAGCTAAATCCCTGGCCCTGTTATTGCTACTTTTAATTAGAGGAGAATATTAGTTAGCTATTGGTGCATATCAATATCACACATTTAGTAGCTGTGAACAGCATGTCTTTATTATACGGGCTTCTGTGGGTCAGAAATTTGTGCACAGATTAGCTGAGTCTGCTACCTCAGGGTTACACAGAGGGGTACAAACAAGATATTGGATGGGGCTATGATCTTGTCTGAGGCTCAAAGAGGAAAGGATTTTCTTTCAAGCTTTCAAGTTCCTGTGGTTCTCGGCAGAATTCAGTTCCTGGTAGATTGTAAGACTGAGTTCCTGGTTGACTATGGATAGGAGGTCACCTTCAGTTCCTTGGGAGCTACTGGCCAGCGAGTGACCTCAGCTCCTTGCATGTGGGCTTCCCTGCCTTGACCATTGGCTGCACTGAGGGGCTTGGCCAGGATGGGAGAGTAGAGCAAGAGGGTGCAACATTCTCCTTACAACATGATCTTGGCCCTGTTATAGGGCTGCCTTTGCCGGATCTATTGTTTAGAAGCATAGGTCCTACCCATACCCAAAACCAAAAGAGGAGGTTATTCATGTTGTGAATACCAGAAAGTGTGAACTGTGGGGTTGCCTTAAAGTCTGCTCTCTCCAAAGAGTAACGCATATTTTTTTCTTTTTAGCAAAAAATACAGAAAACTGTCAAATGCAAGGTAAAATTCTTCCTTGTTTCGACCATTTCTATTTTAAGTTTTTGGATAGTTATTTCAGGCTCCTAGGCTGTTGTAAAAAATTTCCACAAGCTCGTGGTGGCGTAAAATACAGAATTTATTTCTTTCATACTTCTGGAGGATAGAAGTAGCGAATCAAGGTATCTGCATGGCCACACTCCCTCTAACGCTGTAACTTCACCCTCGGCTCTCCCCAGCTTCCAGCGGCTCCCAGCCGTCCCTAACCTTTGGTTTGAAGCTGTCATTCCAATCTGTGCTGCAGTTGTCATAAGCATTTTGTCTCTGTGTGTCTCTTCCTCTCCTTGTAAGGGTACCAGTCATCAAATTTCGGGCCAGCCTTATCCAGTATGACCTCATTTAAATAACTGCATTTGCAAAGACTCTTTCCAAGTAAAGTCACAATCTGAGGCTCTGGGTGGATAGGACATTTTATGTGGGACACTGTTCTCCCACATTGTCCCATTTTGGGGGACACATGTTTGCTTCTGGCATTTGCACCCTAATTCTAAATCAAATACGCCATCCGCCCTTACAGCTTCCCAATGTGAGAGATGAGTGTTGTTAGAAGGTGTGGAGGAGGTGGCTTAGAGTCACTTTCTCTTCAGTAATCATGGGACTTGGGGAGGTGTTTACTCCCTATTTCTAATCCTTCACCCGTCCAATAACTACAATAAGAATAGTTTTGCTTAAATTCTGGAGTTGTTAAAGGCTTAAGTGAAATAATACATATAAATGTGTCTGTCTTGGAACACCGTAAGCGCTCCAGAGAGGCCAGCACCTCCCACTCAGTTCTCTCTTCCCCACCTGCTCTCAGTTACTGATAAATATCGGGTTTAGTGCTTATTTCGCTTTTGAAAATTGTGTTCAAATTTGTTGATTATTAATCAAAGCTGATTATAATCAGTTGTGAGTGTAATACACAATGAATACCTGTACTATGCCTATCAAATGTATAAATGCATTTATGTAGTTAATAAAAATTAAATAACAAATTTAAATTGATTAAAATTAGTATTTAAGTTATATGGATATTCACAAAACTTTTTATTGCTTAATCTATTTACTTTACACAGTATCTGGTCACTTCCATTTTAGAGATGAATGAATGGATGGATTGCTTATAATTTTTCTTTCCTACCTCTCTTTTTTTCAGCTGTTATTGGCTTTCCTCCTTGATATTTGTATTTATTTCATGTTATTTAATTCCAGTTTTAGTCATCTGTAGTTTATTAGTAGGTTCATTTTAAAAATAGCCATTGCACCAGACACGGTGGCACACCCTTGTAATCCCAGCACTCAGGAGGCTGAGGCAGGAGGATCTCTGTGAGTTCAAGACCAGCCTGGGCTACATAGTGAGTTCCAGGTCAGTCTCAACTATGGAGTGAGACCCTGTCTCTGAAAACAAAACAAACAAACAAACAAAAAAAGCCATTGCACAGTAAACGAACTATTATTATTTTTCTGCTTTAACATTGTAATACCAAAAATAATAGTTCATAATTTTGTGTTTAACTCTAAACTGGTTACTATTCTAAATATATAGCCTATATTAACTTATTTAATCTCTTCAAGAATCCTACGTGGCAGATGACATTCTACAGGGGAGAGAATCGAGTCACAAAGAGGTGAAGCCATCTGTCCAAGGTCACAGGCTCCCAAGTGGCAGAGGCGGAGTTTGAATGCAGTCTGTGACTTCAAAGGTCTTGTCAGAGGCACTCAGCTCTGTGGCTTTCAGTGTGCACATGACTCACAAGAGTCTCGTGGTCTGGCAGGACTCACACAGAAGGACATGCATAGCTGTGTCTCTTAACTCATGCCACACAGAGGGGTAAGGGAAGAACATTAACACAAAGCCAAAACTGCCTATCTACCCACATCTGAATAATTCTTCGCAAATATACTGTATTTTACTTTGTCATAGCCCAGACCTTTTATGTGTTACACTTTTCCAGGATGTTTATTTTTTCTTACTGATGGCGGGGGGAAACTATGCCTTCATCTGAACATTAAGAAGTTGCAGCTTCTTCATCATACAAATTAAATGACAGAGTCTGCTTTCCTCTTGAAGAGGTTATTTCTGGCATCTCTTGACTTCCTGTCCCCATTTGGACTGATTGTATTTTTGGTGCACACTTGTTATCCTGAGATTTCATTTGATTCCCCCTCTGGGTGTAGTTTCCATTTTTTTCTTGGATTTCCTGGGCTCCTTTTCTATTTTTCTTGGATTTCTTTTTCATTTGGCTGGTGTAGTCTCAATTTTATTGCTGTTTTGCCGTGAATATTCTTTGCAGAAACATTAATGTATTTATATGGATGTTGGCAAGGTGTATAATTGAAATACATTTTCCCTCAAAGGGTGAGAACTGGTGTGGATCTGATTACTGTCCCATTGAAGACAGCTCCTTTCTTCTCTGTAAGCTTTCAGGATTTTTCTCTTCATCTGTGCTATTTTGGGCTCTCACTGAGATGCTAGTGAGAGTTTTCTGGTTATGCATTCTCTGCCACTCTAAAGCAAGTCTACCATTTCCAAGATGCCAGTTCTTCTTTAATTTCCATAATTATTTCTTTGGGAGGTTTTATTTTTAAAATATAAATACGGGGTCCTACCAAGATCTAGGATGTGGCCCAGAAATTTGAATATTTCCAAGATTTCTGAATGGATTTACTAGCCAACCTTATCTAAGAATCTTTAGACGAGATGGTCCCAGGGGTCATTTTCCTGCATCAGCACTTTTTATGGTAGAAGGGCCCAGGTGGCCTTTTGTGACACTGACACATAGTCCCGTATTTGTGTCTTGACCAAGGGAGGGGCAGAGATGTAAAGTAATGCCACCCATGGCAAGTTCCCAGTATTCTCTTGATGGTCACGTGCAATTCTGTCGGTAAACACTTTTCTAGCACTTGTAGCTGTTAGGGTTTAATCCGTCAAGGCGCTACAGCCTCTGATGAGGCATGGTGAATTTCAGCAGATCGAGTCCATCTCTTGCAGTGACGTAGAGGAAAAATGTTTGTCCTTAGGTTCCATTTTTGCTGAATCTTTCATTTGTTTTATTTGCATGTTGGTCCCTGAAGGTAGGTGTCTGTCCGAGATAGAGCCGTCTGTTTTAATTTCTTCTCTTACCTTCTCTTTTTCCTATTCTATTCACTAACTTAAATAGCAAATCAAGCTGTGTTCCTAGTCTCCAAATAGCAGTGTCTCCTCCAACCACTCCATAAATCTTTATTATTAACAACAAGGAAAATAATGATAATACTAAATAGCACTCAGGTAAAATCTTCCATTACAAAATGCTTTCAGAAATAATACCTCTGGGCACCTGGTTTATATAAGAAACACAAAAACTGATTAAAAAAGATGACTTTTTATCCAAAATGTGTTTGCTTTTCTGGGTTGAATTCACTTTTTTACTGAAAATTTCATAAGGAAATGCTTGAAAGTATGTGGGTTGAGAGATCTGGCTTATTTCAGAAAAGCGGGGTCATGCATACCTAGTAGATTTAATGCCTAATGTGGAATAATCATGACACATTTGTTGAAACACTCTTAAGACATCATGAGGCAGCATAACGCAGGAGTTTCTGGGTTCTAATCCTACTTTGTTCCTGCAGATGGATGGTGGCTTTGGGGTTGGCAGTTAATATCTCAGTGCACCTATTTCTGTATCTGTTAAGCGGCGCTCTCTCACAAGGAAGGCTGTTGTTACCAATCTCTATCTAGTATGTGGGATTAGCATTCTGAAATGGAAGGCATGATTGCTGCCTTTAGCATTCTTGAAATTTCATTAATATTGTATAATTGCAGTTGTCCCTTGGCATTAGTGGGACACCAAGGATCTAGGACCTCATAATACTCAAATCTGTGGATGCTCAAGTCTCTTATGTAAAGTGGCACGGTATTTGCATATGCATTATATATTTTATATATATATATATATA
>NW_022974707.1:0-824 GCF_012274545.1 Fukomys damarensis | reverse complement strand
ATATATGCAATTTGTGTTCCTAAATCACTTAACAGAATGGAATTTTACAGTGCATACTCTTTCTTTGCAGAAGTATGGAGGGTTTCTTTCACTCAACATTATGTTTGCATGAATCCCAATTGCTAATGCATTTTTCTGGGTGTCTCACTTCTTCACATAGTTATATAATATTCTGTTGTGTCACGGGCGCTGGCTAATTGGCAGGTTCCCTTTCTGAAGAATGCTGCAGAGTGTTCCAGAACATTCTGTAGGTGAGCATAGAGGATCACTCTCTGATTTCCAAGGATTTAGCAAGCCGTGGTGTTTTTCTCATTCTCTTCTTCCGTGTCCAGTTGATCTCCAAGGCACATCCACCCACCTCCTTGGTATCTGATATCTGGCATCCACTGGCTGAGGTATTGCAATAACTGTCTTCCCTTCTCATATTTCTCATCTCTCCCAGCTGAACCTCAGCACTACTAGAGCTGTCTCTTTGGAACTCCATCGGTTTAGAGCACTTGCATGCTCAACACTTTCAGGCTTCCTAATGCTGACTGAAGACAAATGGTATGAATCATCTTTCCATTACTGTAACAATACCTAGGACAAACAACTTTTAAAAAGAAAATTTGGGGGGCTGGTGGTTTAGCTCAGTGGTTCCACCACTTGCCTCACAAGCTTAGGGACCTGAGGTCAATCCCCGGTACCAAAAAAAAAAAAAAAGAAAGTTTTTGGCTCACAGTTCTAGAAGCTTCAGTCCATGGTTAGTTGATTCCATCGCTTTTGGGCCTGTGAGGAAGCACTATGTGGCAGGATCACAAGATGGAACCAAGCTATTTATCTCA
>NW_022974706.1:70451-71439 GCF_012274545.1 Fukomys damarensis | reverse complement strand
TATGATTCTTTTAGTTCCTTTGAAAGATACCCAGCAGAGGGATGGCTGGGTCAAATGGAACCTCCAGTCCAAGCTCATTGAGGTATCTCCAGATTGATTTTCATAGTGGTTACACGAGTCTGTGCTCCCACCAACAATGGAGGAGGGTTCCTTTCTCCCCACAACCCCGCCAACATTTGTTATTGTGTGATTTCTTGATAGCAGCCATTCTTTGTGGGGTGAGGTGGAATCTCAGTGTTGTTTTCATCTGCATCTCTTGAATGACCAGCGATGTGGAGCATTTTTTCATATATTTACTTATTGCTTTTATTTCTTTGTCTGAGAAATGTGTCTTTATTTTGGATGCCCATTTTTGAATCAGGTCTTTATATTTGTGGGGGCTGGTTGTTGAATTCTTTATATATTCTAGATAATAGTCCTTTGTCTAAGGAACAGCTATTAAAACTTTTTCCCGGCCTGCGTGGGAGCCCCCGGCCTGCGCGACAACAGAACAGGAAGGCCCCAAAGACCCCAGAGGGGTTTTTTTTTCAGCTGCCTGCCTGCCTGCCTGTCTGCGATCACCCGGCGGCGTGCGCACGAGCTCCCAGCCTGCGCGACAACAGACCCAGGAAGGAAGGTAGCCGCGCGGGCGCCCTTGAAACACCCACACGACGCCCCCCCGTGTTCTCAAAACTCCTGATCGGGCCAGTCCTTAGACCAACTCTGCAGAGGCATAGGTTCCCATGAAGGGTAGTTTTCTGAGCTCCGAACTTTGAACATCTTTAAAGAAAGGGCAGGGGAAACCTGTAATAGAACGGAGTGGAGTTCAACCCTGAGGGTAAGGAAACTAAAGTTAGGCCTTGTAGATTGTGTTCAGTCTCAGTCGTGAGGAACAGCCATTGGCTAGCTAAGACCAGGGGATTGGGTTCCGCATATGACTGTGCATGTGGTATAATATGAGATCAGAGATAGCCTGAAAGAGGACCTTCAAATTCTTTTTCTTTCCCTC
>NW_022974706.1:65783-66162 GCF_012274545.1 Fukomys damarensis | reverse complement strand
TCACAGAGAAGTGTGTGCACACATGTTTATAGCGGCACAGTTTGTAATAGCTAAATCTTGGAAACAAGCTATTTGCCCATCCGTTGGAAACTGGATAAAGAAGTTGTGGTTTTTCTATAAAATGGAATATTACTCAGCCATAAAGAGCGAGAATAGATTCATTCATAGGAAAATGGATACATATTGAAGATATACTCCTAAGTGAAATAAATAAGTCCCACATGTGTAAATACCAAATAGTTTCCCTGGTGTGAATATTCTGCAACAATGCATAAGATTCTAATAAGATTACTGACATTTAGAAATGGGAGGAAAGGAGCTAAAGGTGTAGGGAAGGTGTGATACGTAGGGGAAGAACAAAAAGGGAAAAGAAAAAAAT
>NW_022974706.1:43601-65750 GCF_012274545.1 Fukomys damarensis | reverse complement strand
TCCCACATTGCACATTGTAGGTTGTCTCTTAGTTCTGCTGATTGTTTCTTTTGCAGTGGAGAAGCTTTCTAATAAGATGAGATCCCAGTTGTTGATTCTTTCTGCTAGTTCTCATGGTACTGAGGATTTGAGTCTTTTCCTACAATGAATGTAACTGTACTGTATCCCTAAATGTACCAATAAACTCAATAAAAAAAAAAGATTTTTCCCACATTGTAGGTTGTCTCTTAGTTCTGCTGATTGTTTCTTTTGCAGTGGAGAAGCTTTCTAATAAGATGAGATCCCAGTTGTTGATTCTTTCTGCTAGTTCTCATGGTACTGAGGATTTGTTCATAAAGTCTTTTCCTATGCCAAAGTCTTCCAGAGTTCTGCCTACTTTATCTTCCAGCAAGTTTAGTGTTTCTGTTTTAATATTTAGATCTTTAATCAACTTGGATTTTAATTTAGTGTATGGTGAAAGATAAGGGTCCACTTTTAATCTGTGGTAGGTTGACATCCAGTTTTTCCAACACCATTTAATAAAGAGGCTATCTTTCCTCCACTGAGGATGGTCAGCTCCTTTATCAAAAGTGAGGTAACTGAGTACATCTGGGTTTGTTTTTCTGCCTTCCATCTGTTCCACTAATCCTCAGGCCTGTTTCTTTGCCAGTAACATGCTGTTTTTATCACAGTGGCTTTGTAGTATAGTTTCAAATTGGGAATTGTTATAACCGGTGCCATGTGTCTGTTGCCTAAAGTGGATTTTGCTATTCTAGGTCTCCTATGGTTCCAAATGAATTTTTGTATTCTTTTTTCTAGTTCTGTGAAGTATAGTGTTGGAATTTCAATTGGCATTGAATTGAATGTATATAGCAGTTTTGGTAGTATGGCCATTTTCACTGTGTTGATTCTTCCTACCCAGGAGCAGGGGATATCTTTCCATTTTTTTTGGATGCTATTGTAAAAGGAATTTTTTCCCTTAATTCTCTCTCAGTGAGTCTCTTATTTGTGTATAAGAAGGCTATTGATTTTTGGATATTCACCTATATCCAAATACTCTACTGAATCTGTCATTTAAGTCTAGAAGTCTTTTGGCAGAGTTTTTTGGGTCTTCAATGTAGAGTATCATATCACCAGCAAATAATGATAGTTTAACTTCTTCCTTTCCTATCTTTATTGCTTTGATTTGTTTCTCTTGTCTAATTGCTGTGGCTAATGTTTACAGAACTATGTTGAAGAGGAGTGGCGATAATGGGCATCCTTGTCCTGTTCCTGACTTTAACATGAAGGTTTTCAGTTTTTTGGCCATTTAATATGATGTTGGCTGTTTGTTTTTCATAGATAGCCTTTATTAAGTTGAGGTATCTATTCTAATTTTTTGCAGGGTTGTTATCATGAATGGGTGTTAAACTTTGTCAAATGCTTTTTGTGCATCTATTGAGAGGATCATGTTGTTTTTGTCCTTGACTTTTTAAATATAGTGTATTATGTTTATTGACTTACGTATGCTGAACCACTCTTGCATCCCTGGAATAAATCCGACTTGGTCAGGATGTATGATCTTCTTGATAATCCTCTGTATTCTGTTGCTAGTGTCTTATTAAGGATTTTTGCATCTATATTCTTTAAGGAGATTGGCCTGTATTTCTCTTTTTTAGTTGCATCTTTCTCTTGTTTGGGAATCAAAGTGATGCCTACTCACAGGAATGAATTTGGAAGTATTGCTTCCCTTTCAATTTCATTGAAACGTTTAAAGAGTAATGGCCATAGTTCTTCTGCAAATGTCTTATAAAATTCATCAGCACCTGGGCTTTTCTTTGTTGGTAAACTTTTAATTACATTTTCAATTTCACTCATTGTAATGGGATGTTTAGACTTTTTTAATCTTCTTTGTTCAGCTTTAGTAATTCATAAGTATCTCAAAATCTGTCAATTTCTTCTGTTTTCCATTTTATTAGAGTACAGGTTCTCTAAGTAGGTATTGGTGATCCTCTGGATATCTGGTGGTTCTGTTCTGACTTCTCCTTTTTCATCCCTAACTGCAAGGATCTGAGCCTTTTGTGTCTTTTTTTTTACAAGATTCGCTAAGGGTTTATCACTTTTGTTTATTTTTCAAAACACCAAGTCTTTGATTCATTGATTTTTTGATTCAACTATGTGATTCATTGATTCATTGATTCTTAGTTTACATTGCATTGATTTCAGCTCTGATGTTTATAATTTCCTCCCTTATATGAGCTTTGGTTTTTTCTTGGTCTTTCTTTTCCTAGGAGTCTAAGATTCATCATTAGGTTGTTTATTTGAGCTCGTTCAGTTTTCCTAGTTTGGGCATTCAGTGCTATGAATTTTCCATGTAGAACTGCTTTAATTGTGTCACATAGATCCCTGTACATTGTACTGGCATTTTTATTTATTTGTAAATAAATCTGATTTCTTCTTTAATTTCCTCGGTGACTCATTGATTGTTCAGGAGAGTGTTGTTCAATTTCCATATGTTTGTGAAGTTCTTAAGTTGTCATATGCTACTGATTTCCAGCTTAATTGCGCTATGATCTGATAATATATATGGAATAACTTTGATTCCTTTGCATTTATTCAAACCTGTTCTATGAGCTAGTATATGGTCTATCTTGGAGAATGACCTATGAGTAGCTGAAAATAATGTGTATTCTCATTTTGAGGGTGGAACATTCTATAGATGTCTATTAAGTCCACATGTTCAAAAGCTTGGTTCAGTTCTAGTATATCAATGTTGATCTATTTGTGAGAGTGGGATATTTAGGTGCCCTGCTACTATTGTTTTAGTGCTTATTTGGTTTTTCATGTTCTTTAATATTTGTTTTATATAGTTGGGGGAAATGATATTTGGTGCATATATATTTATGATTGTCATTGCTTCCTCTTGAATTGTTCCCTTTAGAAGGATGTAGTGGCCTTCTTTGTCTCTCTTAATGAGAAATTTATTTTGTGAATAAGATAGCTACCCCTGCTTTTTTCTGGGCTCCCATTGCATGGAGAACTGTTTTCTATCTTTTCACTTTCAGTCTATGGGCTTTTTTTTGCACTAGGTGTGTTTCTTGTATGCAACATATTTTTGGAGTTTGCTTCTTAATCCATTCTGCCAGTCTGTTTCTCTTGATTGGTGATTTGAGGCCATTGACATTGATGTTTATACCTGATATATACTGACTTATTTATGTCATATTATTGTACTGTTGTTGTCCTTTTTAATCTCCCCTCTCCCTTTAGTTTCTTGCCTTGCCAAATTGATTTGCTCTCTTGAGCCTCATGGTGTTGTGACCTTAATTGAATTCCTTGTAGTGCTGGTTTGGCATTATGAAGTTTCTCAGCTGTTCTTTGTCATGGAAATATCTTATCTTCCCATCAATTTTGAAGGAGAGTTTTGCAGGACACATCTGTCTAGGGTGGAGGTTGTTTTCTTTTATGACTTGAAATGCCTCAATCCAGGCTCTCCTTGACCTGAGGTTTTGTGTTGAAAAGTCTGCTTTTATTCCAATGGGATTTCCTTTGCATATGATTTGTTTCTTTTCTCTTACTGCTTGTAGTATTTTGTTCTTCTTTTGGGTTTCTGAGATCTTGATTATTATATGTCTATGTGTAGATTTTTTGTTGTTGTTGTTATGGCTAGTTGGAGTTCTATATGCCTCACTAATCTGTGTGTCAAATTCTTCCCTTCTGTTTGGAAAGTTTTCTGTGAACAACTTTTTAAAGTCATTTGTATTTTCTCCTGCAACTTAATGGATTCCTATCAGTTTTAGGTTATTCTTCTTTGTATCATCTAGGAGTTGTTGGATATTTTTCTCATGATCCCTTATTGATTTTAAGAGACCTCTCTTTTCACAGTCACTGACTGCAATCCTATCTTCTATATCTAAAATTCTATCTTCATATTCATTTATCCTGCTGCAAAAACTTTCAAAGAGTTTTAATATCCTGTATATCTGTTTGAATCTGTTTCATGAATTTCATTTCTTTCCTATGTTAGCCATTTTATGTTTCCATTTCTTTTTATGTTGGGCCTTCATGGCTTCTATTGTGGTCCTGAGCTCATCTAATTTTTTTGTCAGTTTCTTTTCTAGAGTCTCTAATCATGTCTTTCATTGTGCTCACCTTTTCTGTAGTTATCTGGGAAATTATTTCTGTTTTGAATTTTTCTAGAGCCTGATTCATCTGTTTTGTTACCTCTCATGCTATGAGTTTAGGGTGTCCTGGTGGTTGATTGTCAGATGTTTCAACTTCATTTGCCCTAGAGTTTGCTGTTGGTGAACTGGAAGTCTATCTTTGTATCTTGGTTAAGTGTTTTCTCATTTTTTTTTGTTGGGCTGTCTCTGTTTAATTCCTGGGTTATTACTTTAATCTTTCTGATATAGTTGTGCTTTAGCTTTTGAATCTCTAATGATTCATAGATGCTGTCATTTTCATAATATCTGAAAGGACAACTCCTTAAATTAATGACAAACCCTTTGTCCCAATTGATATAATCACCCAACACAATAGTATCAAGCTGTTTAAAAATTGAGCATTTATTGTTGTAATTAAGCTATCACCTTTAGACCATTTGAATTAAATCAAAGTCAAGGAGCAGCCCAAAATATGTTTACAGTAAATAAACTATTCAATATAGCAACTTTACCCTTTAGGATGTGGGCTTAGACAGAGTTAGGATGAGAGGAATACATAGATAGAAAAATTGGAGAATGTTACAAGTGAAGCCAAGGACACAGGATGACCACAGAAAGTTTAAGAAACTGTTGAAGAAAAGAGGCAAAGACAGATTGCAAGAATAAAGACAAGAGCGGAGCAACTTAAAAGTGATAGGGACTCACTTTTCTTTGAAACTAGAGACACGAGTGAAGGAAAAAGAGAGAAGAAAAAAAAAGAAAGAAAGAAGAAAAACCAAAAAAGAAGAAATCTGAATTAGGGCAGGGACAGGAACCAAAAGGAAGATGAAGAATACTATGTGGAAGCAAGAGACTGAATTGGAAAAAGAAGACAGAAAAAAAAAAAAGAATTTGCAGAATGAAATGAGGATAAGAAAGAAAAAGAATTTGAAGGGCCTCTCTCAGGGTACATCTCTGCTGTCACAATAGATAATGTGCACTGCAATGTGCATAACTAAGTCATTTAATCTGAGCTAGCCAATGGCAGAGCTCTAATATTTAGGCTGAATTCTGGCTGCAAGGCCCAAATTGAGCTCCTTGACCTCCTTCAGGGTTGAACTCTGCAAGGTTCTACTACAGGTTCCCTCCGCCCTTTTGCTGAAGATGCTCAAAGTTCTGATGGAAGGTGATGATCCCCCAACTTACCAACTATGGAGGTCTGATGTACCTTTATTGCAGTTATATATAGAACGTGACTCTATGAGTATCATGGTAGAAGGGAAGGAAGGATATTTGGGGGCTCTCTGGAATTCCTCACATTGTTTTATGTAGGCATCTGCCCATAATAGCAGTGGCTCTTAGGTCCTTCATTCTTACCCAGGACTGTGAAGCACCCAGGAAGTCCCATAGATAGGCTCGTGGGCTCAGGTTATTCCCAGCAGCCCAGCTACCTCTTACATTTCAGTTGCAGATGACATTGCTTTCTTCAAGGAAAAAAACTCTATTTCATGTACTTTGTTCAGTAGCAGTTATTTCAAGTGACCTGAGAAGGCAGATGTCATATCCCAGAACCTTGCATGGTGCCTTATCTGGGATAGATGCATAGAAGAATTGAGTAGAACCTTTGAAGCTGGATTCTTGCTGGAGCTTTGGCCTGGGAGAGAGGTTAAGTCTTGGAGCTGACTCCTAGGCAGCTCTCTCTTGCTCCATTTTGCAAGTCAAAGTGGCTTTGGGTAAAGGACAGCAGAACCTTCCTCCAGAAAAGACCCTGAGAAATTCAGCTTTCTGTTTTCCTTTCTCAGGATTGTCTATGTGTCTAGAACAGTGCCTGGCATATACTAGACAGCCAGTTGTAGTTGTTGGAGTTCTTAGTCACTGCTGTGGACTGAATTTTGCCTCCTCCCATTCATATGTTGAAGACCTAACAACCTATGGGTGGTATTTAGAGATGGGTCTTTGGGAAGCAATTAGGGTTAGATGAAGTCACAGGATGAGCTCCCCACAATGGGATTAAGGACCTTAATATAGGGATGTGTGTGGGGGAGGAGAGATTGTTTCCTTCTGTCTATCACAAAAGCTCATGGCAAGTAAGCAGCTGTGAGCTATGACGTCAGCACCTTGATCATGGACTTTTGGCCTCCAGAATTGTGAGAAATAAATAGCTTTGGATTTAACTACCCAGCCTGACATTTTGTTATAGCCCATCATCTAGCCATAATAGACTTGCAAAAAACGTTTATGCATTTTTCTTTTCTCTGATCACAAGGAATAGAAATATCAAAATAAAAAGAATGGTGTAACCTCTCATGTCCACAGTGCTTGCCACAAATTTTTAGAGTGTCCCTGTGTTATTAGACTAATAATAAGAGCTGATACTAAAAAGGTAATGGAAGTGGAAGGGGGAGAATTGAATTTTTTGAGTCTCTAGAAATCTATGAACAGTGTTAGATATAAATAATACTTAATTTTATTATTCTTGCAGTTTCACAAATAATAATATTACTATGTTAGCAACAAATATTGATCTAAAACATTTTAATCTTGATGTGAGTTGATACCCACTCCCACTGAAGATGTGAGCTTGAAGCAAGGAAAATCATGAACACAGAGAATTTCACTGTCTCCTGAAAATTCCCTCTTCTCTTTGATTATTAATCAGAAAGATTTTTAAAAGTATATCTTTTATAAAACCAGGTAACATTTTGTTTAGCTATTTTAGCAGAGATCCAATGGTAGTGACTCACATGAAGTAGAAAGTATGTGTTCTTCCTTGGGTGTTATGGCCTCAGCTGCCCAAGAGGCTAGGAAGTAGGGAGATGGGTTATGATCATGGGTCATATGAGAGCAGTATTTTCTTTCTCTCTGTATTAAAAAATATACCACAGAGGGGAAATCAGGTCACAACCTCATCCTTATGAAGCTGTCTGGGGCAGGGGTGGTGTAGGAGTGATAATCAAGATAATAATGATGTACCAATAAAGATGCAATTCATTTGATGAAGATAATATCCAGGAATAAAGTTAATCAGGGAAGGGAGAATTGGGTAGCCAGCAAGGCAGATGAAATTTAAATATGACAGATAGGCCTCATCAAGATGAAGCTAATTAAACAAAAATTAGAAGGAAGCAAGAGAGTAACCTTCAGAGTATCTGAGGAAACAAGCAGAGGAACAACCATTTCAAAGGCTCTAGGCCATATTAATGCCTGAACTGTTTGAGCAATTAGAAAACATGGTATGTCATAATGTTAACTGAAATAAATCAGACACACAATGTTAAATAGTGCATGTTTTCTCTTATATGAAGAACTCAAAGTATAAATAAAAAGGAACAGATGGATAACAGGAAGAAGGAAGATAGGCTTTTCTCAAAAGTGTAGAGGGTCAAGAGATGGAGGGAGGGGGGAAGAAAAGGAGGGAAAGGGGATGAAAAGGAATGTAGGTGTGTTAGGTACAAATACGAACTCCACAGAAGGATTTTAAGCAGTGTGTACTGTAAACATATATACAGAAAAGGAAGAGGACTGAGATAGATGGAGGGGGTAGGAAAGGAAAAGGGGATGATAAAAGGAATGAAGATGTGAGATGTGCAAATACCACCTTATATAAGGTACGTCAACGTTATGCATTAGAAATGCATATTGTAATCCCAGCACTTGGGAGGCTAAGGTAGGAGGATCACTGTGAGTTCGAGACCAGCCTGGGCTACATAGTGAGTTGCAGGTCAGTCTCAACTACATAGTGAGACCCTGTCTCAAAAAGCAAAAACAAACAAACAAACAAAAAAAAAGAAATGCATACTTAAAAAAGTATAGTAAATCATACAAGAAAGGGTGCAGAAAAGAGGAAAGGAAACAGAAGCCCAGAAAGGCAGGGCAAGGCAAGCACAAGGCTTTGAGTTTTAGAGAATGAGATAGGAAGTCTTTAGGCTGTGAGCAAGGACTGGCATGATGTTACTCAAATTTTACTAGAATCCTTCTGGCTTCCTTGTGAACAGATGGCAGAGAGTAAGAGTTAAACCAGGTAGCAATTACACGAATTTTAAAACTATTAAGTAGTTCATGCAGAAGATTTGTAGCCTTGGTGGGGGTGAGAGCAGGGATGTTGGTTTCAGGTTGTCAGACCAGAGGTGTGTATTGAACAGTGAGCCATAGCTTTGCTGACAGAGTGAGGGTGCTGAGGAAAGACAGGAATGTAGCACCTGTAAACATATTATCCTGAGAAATAGGAGGCTGCTGTTAAGAGAGACAGAAATGTTCTCAGAGGAGCAAGTTCAGAGTAAGATCAGGGGTTCCATTTTGGACATGCCAAATGCAATTCTCCTATCAGACACTTCAATGGAGAGGGCACACAGATTTAGATATAGGCATCAGGGAGAGGCTTCCTATTGATAAATTCATGAGTCAGCTTTTGATGACAGTTGAAAAATGAAAAGAGAAAAAGGAAAGAAGCAAAGAAAGGGATCTAATTACTTCTGTCCTTTCTGCTTATATCCTTTTGGCAGAACTTAGTTTCATGTCCCCACCTCACTGAAAAGGAAGTTGGAATAAAGTTTTACTTGGGTAATCCCTGCTAAAATGTGGGCAGTTTACTTCTAAAGGCAAGAGAACAAGAAGGAATATAGAGGGATACTTTGCAATAGCCTCCAATCTAGTGTTTTTATGATGTACCTAATGAAAAGTTGGTCCAGAAAAACAAGAGGGATGATAGGAATGGGAAGAACAAAAAAGTGGGATTTAGGAAGGGAAAATGGAGAAAGGGGAGAGAGGGGAAACATGAAGGAGGGATACAGAAAAGTTAGAATATGTGTAGAGAAGAAAAGGGGAAAGTAGGAGAAAAAGATGAGAGGGGGACAGGGAAAAGGGACAGAAAATAAGAAAGAGGAGATTAAAATGGATACAAAGAGGAGGAGAAATGGAAAATATATATATATATTTTTTTCAGCTTTAATTGAGTTTATTGCTACATTTTAGGGATACAGTACAGTTACACTCATTGTTGGGATCTTGTACCTCTACATGACAAGTCTTGATTCTCATTTTTTCCCCTTACCCCTGCCCTGCCTTCACCCCCTCCTCCCCTCCCCACCTACAAACACTTTATTTCCATCTTTTCATTATCTCACATTTTTTCTTTTCCCTTATTACCCTTCCCCTACCCATCCCACCTTCCCTACACCTTTAGCTCCTTTCTTCCCATTTCTAAATGTCAGTAATCTTATTAGGATCTTATGCATTATTGCAGATTATTCACACCAGAGAAACTATTCGGTATTTACATATGTGTGACTTATTTATTTCACTTAGGAGTATATCTTCAATAGCAAATATATATTTTTAAAAGTATGGCACAGTTTCACATTTATTGAAGGTAGGAAAAGGAAGGTTCTGCAGAGAAATTTTGGGCCAAGTAAAAGTATGAAGAAGAGTGAAAAAAGAAATAAAAATACACCCTACACTGTAGAGTGGGCTTCCATGAAGAGATATGATAACCTGGCATATACATTCTAAAAAGGAGAAATCTGTCCTATAGACACCTGCCAGTTGTCCCCACCTGCACAACAATGAAGAGCTGATGTTTAAGCTGATATTTATGCACCTCACTGAGATGCAGAGATACAGGAGCACATGCTGAGTGCTGGGCTTTGAGTAAACAAGGCTGAGAGACACATTACCTGTGGATAGAAAGTTCACAGTCCATTGAGGGAGGCAGCTGTACCCCAGCAATTCAGCCTGGTAGGTATGATCACAGCAGAACATATTGCAGAGACAGAAAGAAGGTAAAGAGCCCATCTGCTGGGATGAGAGCACTAGACAGGCATTATAGCAAAAATCAATGCCTGAAGGAGAGTAAAATTTCTCCCAATGCACAATGGGAAGAGCCTGAGATATAGATGTTCTTTGTGCAAAGGTATGGAGCTTGGGCTAACTGGAGAGTTAAAGTTAAGCAAGGGACTATAAGGTTAATTTTAGAGGGAGATCAAGGTCATGTGGGACATGAATGTTCCCCTGGAGATTTTAGATTTCATCTGAAGACAACTGGGAAAATAAAAGAAGATGTTTCAGTACAAAAGTGGCACAGTCATACTTGAATTTAGGAAGATCACAGGGAAATTAAGCAGAGAAAGCAGGAAACAGAGGCCTCATGGGTATTCTTGAAGCTTATGGAATGTGAAATAGTATAGGACTTCTATGAGGACCATACAAGAGCTGATCAAAAATATAATTAATATTTAAATTTTAAAACTTTATTACAGTGAAAGACCTTGCCAAGAATAACTGGATAAGTGTGTTCTAAGAAAGGAGGAGTACAGTGTATTGAGGGGGAATAATGACAATGAGTCTTTTACTGTAATAAATTTTTCACTTAAATATTCACCATAGTTTTAGATCACTCCACATTGATAAGTGTTCATAGAAATTTCTGTGAAATAAAAACATTGTGATGTGTCTTCATTTACCTCATTCACCAGATTTGGCAACATGTAAATTCTGGTTGTTTCTCAAAGTCAAAATGATTATTAAAAGTAAATGTTTTGAATTGATTCAGGACACTGAGGCAGTTAAGAGAGTGGAACTAAAGATTGTTATGAAAGAAGACTTCCAGAAATGCTTCAGTAACAGGAATTATGAGGTAAATGTGTTTGAATTATGTACATGGGAAGTATATTTTGAAGGTGTTTTATGACAATGTATCTTTTTTCATAATGATATTGTAAAATTTAACATTCACCATATTTGTTAATCATAACTTTGATTTGACATTAGAGTTCTTTTTTCCTCTTTACTTCCTCTTTTGCAACATCGTGTTAAAGCAGTCTCTCAGCCTCCATTTGTACTTCTGGTCTGAAAAATATGATTTCTACTGGAGAGGAAACCACCCCTCTGTATGGAATTGGGCCACTATAGAGTTAAGTTTTTGGATGACTGTGGGTTAAGTGGGTAACTATACTCTTTGTGGAATGTACACAAATAATCATGACAGCTTTTGTAATCTGTCATCAAAGGAATGTAACAATTCAGAAAGTCCTGCCAGAATTCTTTGCCCTTCTCCTGTGCTGCTCTGCTTTGTGTAAATCCTGCTTGCTATAGTCCCAGAGATACTCCAATGAAATTAAGCCTTGTAAATATGAAAAAGAGATATATAAAGAGGAGAAAACTTTATTCAGAGCTCTTGAGATTGACAGGAGGCAATTTCTGAGCTGTTAAAGTTAAAGCCAATTACTCCTATTTCATATGTCAGAGTTTTCTGTCTGAGTATCTCACCTTTTCTCCTCCTGCTTCATTTGGCAACCCACATGGGATGTTTGGGATCCAACACAGTCATTTGTGATTGATTGCCTCCTCCACAGTAGAACAGGGGACCTCAGAAAGCCAGAGGTTGAGCTCCTGATGAGTGTGCTCAGACAGATCATTTCCTATCATGTGGGAAGTCTATACAAAGAGCCAGAGGTCCTTGGCTGGCTGCCCAAGGATGGCTCACATGGAGAGTGTTTCCAGCTCTGGGCATGACAGAGTTATAAGCACTTTTCAGAGTGGTTCTGCAGTTTGAACTCAAGTTTTGATGCTAACGTTATCATTTAGGCATTTTCCCCGTTAAAGTCAATGGAAGGGAAGACAGAATGTGTAGTTACTGCTCAGAGAAAGCAACTGGTACTGCCCTACTGTGGCAGTCAACTTCAACTCAGCAAGGAAGGAAAAGAGTATTGTCTCATGTTTATAGCTCCCGGCATAGCATAGTTATAAGCTAATCTCCAGGAGGATTATTTTGAATGGCAATTCAGCATAGAGAGTGCCATGCAGTTCTGCTTCCCAAAAAAGAGCTTGGAGATTTTTTAAAAAACTTTGTACTATGTAGTACTTTAGGTGAGAAGTGAAACACACTTTTCAGAGTGGTTCTGCAGTTTCAACTGAAGTTTTGAGTCCAACATTTTCCCTGAGGCGTTTTCCTTTTTAAGTCAATGTGGGGGAAGACAGAAAGTACAGTTTCCTGTAAAATAAAAACTAGAGTTGCTGCTGTGTGGGAATCTATTTCACTCCTGGAATGAAGTAAAACAATAATCATTGAAGTGTGTGGCTCTCTATATTACAGATTTGTACAGCACATCTCTAGGAGGCCTGTACAGTGAATGGCAATTTGCCCTAGGATTGGCCTTTCAATTCTACTGCAAAGAAAGGGCCTGGAGTGCTGTAAACCTTGTCCTATGAAGAACTTGAGGTTAGGAGCACAACACACCTTTTAAAGTGGTTCTGCAGTTTAAACTGCAGTTTTCCTTCAAACATTCTTTCTTGGGCCAGTCTCCTATAGAAGCCAAGGGAAGGGGATGGCATAAAATACAGTTTTTTTCCTCAGAAAAAGAATCCAGACCTGCTCTGGTGTGGTAATCATGTCTACTCCTGCAATGAAGTGAACCAATAGTCATTGAAATTTTTGTCTCTCTGCATTGCAGATTTTTGCAACACATCTCTCTGAGGTTTTTACTGTGAATTGCAGTTTTCCCAAGAAAGTGCCATCTAGTTCTGCTGCAAAAAAGAGCCTGAAGAGCTGTCAGTGTTGTCCTAAGAAGGACTTGAGATTAGGAGCCAAAAACACTTTCAGAATGGCTCTACAGTTTGAACTGCAGTTTTCATTCAAACATAATTTCTGGGATCTGTCATATAGAAATCAATGGAAGGGGATGACATAAAGTATAGTTGCTTCTCAGAGAAAGAAGCTAGAGGTGCTCTGGTGTGCAATCAAGTCCACTCCTGGAATGAAGTAAAACAGTAATCTTTCAATTTGTGCCTCTCTACATTACAGCTTTATACTGCAATCTCTGTGAGGCATATACAGTGAACAGCAGTTTGCCATAAAAAGTGCCATCCAGTTCTGCTGCAAAGAAAGGACATGGAAAGCTGGCAATGTTGTCCTAAGAAGACCTTGAGATTGGAAGCCAAACACAACTTTCATAATGATACTCCATTTTGAGCTGCAGTTTTCATTAATTCTTTCTGGGGCCCATCTCCTATAGATGTCAATGGAAGGGGTTGACATAAAGTGGTGTGGTAATCAAGTCCACTCCTGGAATGAAGTAAAATAGTGGTCATGCGGGTTTGTGCCTCTCTGCATTCCAGTTCTATACTGCACATCTCTGTGAGACTTATACTGTGAATGGCAGTTTGCCCCAGATAGTGCCATCCAGTTCTCCTGAAAAGAAATGGCCTGGAGCCATTTGGGGAGCAGTGGTGTGGCTGAGACTAGTGTGGCTGCAGGCAGATCCCAACTAGAAATCCACTCCCACACCAGAGACTGGGGCAAACCTGCCCCACTAAGACCCACCAAGGGAAGAATTGCACAGGCCCACAAGCTTCAGTCAGAGGCCCACCCCATAGCATTGGTGCTTGTGTGAAGATTCCAGGGAGCAGGAGTGTGGTCCAGACTGATCCCAGCCAGGGATCCACCCCAACTCCCAAGGATCTGCCAAACCCACTCAGCCAAGGCCTGCTCAGGAAAGAGTTGCACAGGCACACAAGCTTCAGTCAGAGGCCAGTCCAATAACATCAGTGAGCATGTGCAGTACCTAGGAAGGAGTGGTGTGGTCCAGACCAGCACTGCTGCAGGGATATTCCAGCCAGAGATCTGCCCTGGCCTGAGAGGCTTATGAAAACATGCCTTATCAAGGCCCACCCAGGAAACAGCTGCACAGGTGCATTTGCTTCAGTCAGAGGCCTACCTCACAGCATTGGTGATTTGAACCCAGGAATTGATATACTGGTGAGCATCAGAGAGGCCTCTTGGTGGCTTGCTGAGAATTGAAGACCACTGGGTGAGAAAAAGTTGTCTCAATAAAGGCACAGCAGGCTGCATCTGTTGAAATGAGAAGACATGCAAACAAGTTTCAAAACCAGACTTCCAGATCACCTAAGAGAACCGCAAAGGGAAATGAGATAGAACAATCTGATTCTCAACCACCTGGACTCTGTGAATTGGCAACAAAAGAGGATCTGGAAAAAATGAAGTCAGAAATGATTTCTCAGATAACAGCAGTGATTGTGCCCATAATACAAGACATGACTAATAAATCTAGAGCAGACATAAATAAAAAGATCTGAGGAACATGATGGAATCCCAATGTAGGAAACAAATGGAACCCATAGAAAAGCTGAAAAGAGATTTCCAGGAGATTAAAAACTCCATTGAAAATTTACACAGCAGAATGAGACAATGTGAAGACTGAATTTCAGTTATAGAAGATAGGATTGCAATTAATGAAAAGAAACATTTCTTAAAAGCAGTAAGGGACCATGAAAAATCAATCCAACAGATGCTAGATGATGCAAAGAGGAATAACATTAAGAATGATCGGAGTCAAGGAAGAAACATGAGAGAGTGCAGACAACATAAACAACTGTTCACAGAAGTAATAGCAGAAAACTTCCCAACTAGGGGAAAAATAACTTGCCATACAGATAAGTGAAGCACACAGGACTCCAACTAGCTGTGATAAAAAATCTACATATAGATAAGATTCTAGAAACACAACAGAAGAACAAAATTCTACAAGCAGTCAGAGAACAGAAACAAATATACAAAGGAAAGCTCATCAGAATCACAGCAAACTTCTCAACACAAACCCTCAAAGGAAGAAGAGCATGGAGGGATGTATCTCAAGCCCAAAAGGAAAATAGCCTCCAACCCAGACTGATGTACCCTGCAAAACTATCTTTCAAAATAGATGGAGAAATTAGATACCTTCATGACACAGTGCACCTTAGGAACTTCATGAATATTAAGCCAGAAAAATTTTAAACAATATCCTAGGGAAAACAAAACAGGGGCAATGACCCCAGGAAGCCCTGCACAATGAATCCATTAGGTATGAAAAGAAATTAAATGCAAAGGGGTAGAATGCAACAAAACAGAAAAAGTCATAACAAGGATAAGTCAATACATATCAGTTATAACTATCAATGTTAATGATCTCGATTCACCAGTCAAAAGAAAGAGACTGACAGAATGGGTCAAGAAGCAAGATCCAACAATATACTGCATACAAGAAACACATTTAATTAAAAAAGAAACTCATAGACTGAATCAATATCTACTTATCACAAAGTGTACCCATCTCCAAGCCCTTTTTGGGAGTCAGAAGTGCTGAGCAATCCTTGCGGCCTATTTACCTTCTCAAAACAAGCCTCTGAGAAATGTGCTTCTCACTCTGCCTTGCAGAGAGCTACAAACTTGAAGGAATAGTCTTTAGCTCCACTACAGAAGTGGACTTTGCTGGGAAACAGAGAGTTCCAGGTCTAGACCTGAAGGAAAACTTCAGGTTTTGTCTTCCAGTCCATTGAGATCAATGGGAAAATTGCCAAGGAAAATATTGCTGTTAAAAGTCCAGTTTAAACTGCAGAATGACTCTGCAAAGTGCGTTTGCTTTCTTGCATCAACTTCTACTTATCACAATGTTTACCATCTCCAAGCCCTTTTTAGGATTCTCAACTGCTTAGCACTGTCATTGGCCTATTTAGCTTCCCAATACAGGCCTCTGAGAAATGTGCTTCTCACTCTGCCTTGCAGAGAGCTACAAACTAGAAGGAATACTCTTTGGCTGCACTACAGAAGTGCAGTTTAGTAGGAAACTAACAGATTTCCAGGTCCTTGATCTGAGGGAAAATTGCATATTTTGTCTTCCAGTCCATTGAGCTCAATGGGAAAATCACTCAAGAAAAATGTTGCCTTCAAAGGTGCAGTTTAAACCCCAGAAGGACAATGCAAAGTGTGTTTGGTTTCTAACATCAGCTTCTAATTAGGGCAAAGTTTACCCATCTCAGAGATATTTTTGGGAGTCGGAACTGCTGAGCACTCTCTGCAGCCTATATACCTTCTGAAAACAAGCCTCTCAGATACGTGCTTCTAACACTGCCTTGCAGAGATGTACAAAGTACAAGGAATATTCTCTGGCTCCACTACAGAAATGAAGTTTACTGGGAAACTAACAGAGTTCCAGCTCCTTGCTCTGAGGAAAAACTGCATGTTTTGTCTTCCCATCCACTGAGATCAATGGGAAAATTGCTCAAGAAAAATGTTGCTGTCAAAAGTGTGGTTGAAACTGCAGAAGGACTTTGAAAAGTGTCTTTGATTTCTAACGTCCACTTCTACTTATCACAAAGTGTACCCATCTCCAACTCCTTTTTAGGAGTCAGAAATGCTGAGCACTCTCAGCAGCCTACATACCTTCTGAATACAAGCCTCTGAGAAATGTGCTTCTCACTCTGTCTTGCAAAGAGCTACAAACTACAGGGAATACTCTTTGGCTCCTCTACAGAAATAGAGCTTACTGGGAAAATAACAGAGTACCAGCTGCTTGTTCTGAGGAAACACTGCATGCTTTCTCTTCCTTTCCTTTGAGATCAAAGGTAAATTCATTTAAGAATAATGTTTCCATCAATATTGCACATTAAACTGAAGAAGGACTCTACAAAGTGTGGTTGCTTTCTACTATCAACTTCTACTTATCACAAAGTTGACCCATCTAACATTCCTTTTTGGGAGTCTAAACTGCTTAGCACTCTCTATGGCCTACTTATCTTCTCAATATAAGCCTTGGAGAAATGTGCTTTTCACTCTGCCTTGCAAAGAGCTAAAAACAAGAAGGAATGCTCTTTGGCTCCACTACAGAAGTGCAGTTTATTGGGAAACTAACAGAGTTCCAGCTCCTTGCTCTGAGGATAAACTGCATATTTTCTCTTCCCATCCATTGAGATCAAAGGGAAATTCACCCAAGAAAAATGTTGCTGTCAAATTGCAGTTTAAACTGTTTAAGGACTCTGTAAAATGCGTTTTCTTTCTAACATCAACTTCTAATTATCACAAAGTGTACCAATCTCCAATGCCTTTTTAGGAGTCAGAAATGCTGAGCACTCTCAGAGGCCAATATACCTTCTGAATACAAGCCTTAGAGAAATCTTCTTCTCACACTGCCTTGCAGAGAATTACAAAGTAGATGGAATTGTCTTTGCCTCCACTACAGAAGTGGAGTTTACTGTGAAACTAATAGAGTTCCAGCTCCATGCTGTGAGGAAAAACTGCATGTTTTGTCCTCCCATCCTTTGAGTTGAAAGGGAAAATCACTCAAGAAAAATGTTGCCTTCAGAAGTGCAGTTTACACCATAGAAGGACTATGCAAGGTGCGTTTACTTTCTAACATCAACTTCTACTTGACAGAAAGTTTAACCATCTCCAAGCCCTTTCTGGGAGAGGGAACTGCTGAGCAATCTCTGGGGCCCATTTAGCTTCTCAATACAAGCCTCTGAGATAGGCGCTTCTCACTTTGCCTTGCAAAGAGCTACAGTACAGAAGGAATACTCTTTGGTTCCACAACAAATATGGAGTTTACTGGGAAACTAATAGAGTTCTGGCTGCTTACTCTGAAGAACAACTGCCTGCTTTGTCTTCCCATCCACTGAGACCAATTGGAAAATCACACAAGGAAAATGTTTCCATCAGAGGTGCAATTTAAACCACAGGCAGACTCTGCAAAGTGTGTTTGCTTTCTAACATCAACTTCTATTATCACAAAGTTTACCCTTTCCAAGCCTTTTTGGGAGCCAGAACTGCTGAGAATTCTCTGTGGCCTATTTACCTTCTCAATACAAGCCTTGAGAAACGTGCTTCTCACTCTGCCTTGCAGAGAGCTACAAACAGGAAGGAATACTCATTTGCTCCACTAGAGAAGTGGAGTTTGCTGGGAAATTAATAGAGTTCCAGCTCCTTGCTCTGGGGAAAAACTGCATGTTTTTCTTCCCATCCTTTGAGATCATATGGAAAATCTCTCAAGAAAAATGTTGCTGTCAAAAGTGTAGTTTAAACCTCAGATGGGCTATACAATGTTCATTTACTTTCTAATATTAACATCTGCTTATCACAAAGTGTACCTATCTCCAAGCCCTTTTTGGGAGTCAGAAGTGCTGAGCAATCCTTGTGGCCTATTTACCTTCTCAAAACAAGCCTCTGAGAAATGTGCTTCTCACTCTGCCATGCAAAGTGCTACAAACAAGAAGGAATGCTCTTTGGCTCTACTACACATGTGGAGTGTACTGTGAAACTAATAGAGTTCCAGCTCCTTGCTCTGAGAAAAAAATTGCATGTTTTGTATTCCCATCAACTTATATCAGTGGGAGAATCGCTCAAGAAAAATATTGCGGTCAAAGTGCAGTATAAACTGTGGAAGGACTCTGCAAAATGCGTTTTCTTTCTAAAATTAACTTCTAATTATCACAAAGTGTACCCATCTCCAAGTCCTTTTGTCAGGCAGAACTGCTGAGCACTCTCTGCAGCCTATTTACCTTCTCAATACGAGCCTGTAAAAAAGTGATTTTCACACTGCCTTGCAGAGAGCTACAAACTAGAAGGAATACCCTTTGGCTCAAATACAGAAGTGGAGTTACTGGGAAACTAACACAATTCCAGCTCATTGTTCAGAGAAAACCTGCATGTTTTGTCTTCCCCTCCATTGACAACAGTGGGAGCATTTGTCAAAAAGAATGTTTCCGTCAAAAGTGTGTTTTAAACCACAGAAGGACTCTACAAAATGCGATTGCTGTCTAACATTAACTTCTAGTGATCATAAAGTTTACCCATCACCAAGCCCTTTTTGAGAGTCAGAATTGCTGAACACTCACTGCATCATATTTACTTTCTCAATAAAAGCTCTGAGAAATGTGCTTCTCACACTGCCTTGCACAGAGCTACAAACTAGAAGGAATATTCTTTTGTTCTAGTACAGAAGTGCAGTTTAGTGCAAAATTAACAGAGTTCCAGCTCCTTGATCTTAGGAAACACTGCCTGGTTGTCCTCCTGTCCATTGAGATCAATGGGAAAATCACTCAAGAAACACATTGCCAAAAAAAATGCAGTTTAAACCACAGAAGGACTCTGCAAATTGCTTTTGCTTTCTAACATCAACTTCTACTTATCAGAAAGTTTAACCATCTCCAAGCCCTTTTTGTTAGTCAGAACTGCTGAGCACTCTCTGTGGCCTATTTAGCTCCCAGATACAAGCCTCTGGGAAATGTGCTTCTCACTCTGCCTTGAAAAGAGCTACAAACTAGAAGGAATACTCGTTGGCTCTACTAGCAAAGTGGAGTTTGCTGGGTAATTAACAGAGTCCCAGCAACTTGGTCTGAGGAAAAACTGTGTGTTTTGTCTTCCCTTCCATTGAGAATTGTGGGAACCTTGCTAAAAAAAAAGTTTCCATTAAAGTGCAGTTTAAACCACAGAAGGACTCTACCAAATGTGTTTGCTTTCTAACACCAACTTCTAGTTATCACAAAGTTTACCTATCACCAAGCAACTTTTGGGAATCAGAACTGCTGAGCACTCTCTATGACCCATTTACCTTCTCAATACAAGCCTTTACAAAAGTGCTCTTCACAATGCCTTGCAGAGAGCTACAAATTAGAAGGAATTCCCTCTTGCTCCAATACAGAAGTGCAGTTTATTGGGCAACTTACAGAGTGCCAGCTCCTTGCTCTGAGGAAAATCTGCATGTTTTGTCTTCCCATCCATAGAGATCAAAGGGAAAAGCACTAAAGAAATATGTTGCCATCAAAAGTGCAGTTTAAACCACAGAAGGAGTCTGCCAAGTGTGCTTGATTTCTAACATAAACATGTACTTATCATAATGTTTACCTATCTCCATGCCCTTTTTGGGAGTTGGAACTGCTGAGCACTCTCTGTGGCCTATTGACCTTCTCAATAAAAGCCTCTGAGAAACATGTTTCTCACTCTGCCTTGAAGAGCTACAAAGTTGAAGGAATACTCTTTCACTGCACTACAAAAGTGGAGTTTACTGGGAAACTAACACAATTCCACATCCCTGCCTTGAGGAAAAAAATGCATGTTTTCTCTTCCCCTCCATGAGAACAGTGGGAACTTTACACACAAAAAAAATTGTTTGCATAAAAGTGTGGTTTAAATGGCAGAAGCACTCTACAAAATGCAATTGCTTTCTAACATCAACTTCCAGTGATCAAAAAGTTTACCCATCTCCAAGCCCTTTTTGAAGTCAAAATTGATGAGCACTCCTGTGGCCTATTTACCTTTTCAATAAAAGCCTCTGAGAAATGTGCTACTCACACTGACTTGCAGAGAGCTACAAACTAGAGGGAATACTGTTTGCTTCAACTACAGACATGGAGTATACTGCGAAACTAACACTGTTCTAGATGCTTGTTCTGAGGAATAACTGCATGTTTGTGTTTAAATCCATAGTGAACAATGGGAAAAACACTCAGGAAAAATATTGCAGTCAAAAGTGCAGCTTCAACCACAGAAGGACTCTGCAAAGTGTGTTTGCTTTACAACATGAACTTCTCCTTATGTTAAACTTGACAGAACTCCAAGCTCTTTTTGGAGTGGGAACTGCTCAGCACTTTGTGTGCTCCTTACATTCAGGATATAAGGCTCTGAGAAATGTGCTTCTCTCTGCATACAGAGAGCTATAAACTAGAAGGAATACTCTTTGGTTCAAATACAGAATTGAAGTATACTGGAACACTAACACATTTCCAGCTGCTTTCTCTGAGGAATAACTGCACGTTTTATGTTTCTGTCCATTGATATCAAAGGGAAAAACTGTGGAGGAAAAAATGTTGCTGTCAAAAGTTCAGTTTCAACTCTACCAAAGTGCAGAAGAACTCTACCAAATGTATGTGCTTTCTAACATGAAGTTTTTCTTATCCTAAAGTTGACAGTTCTCCAAGCTTTTTTTGGGAGTGGGGACTGCTCAGCACTCTGTGGGCTCTGCTTATTTATGATTCAAGCATCTGTGAAATGTGCATCTCTCTGTGCCATAGAGAGAGCTACAAATTAGAAGGAATACTCTTTGGTTTCATTACAGAAGTGGAGTATACTGGGAAACTAATGAGATCCAGCTGCTTGCTCTAAGGAATAATTGCACGTTTTGTGTTTCTGACCATTGAGATCAATGAGAAAATCATTCAGGAAAAATGCTGCCGTGGAAAGTGCAGTTTCAACTTCAACTGCAGAAGGACTGCAAATTGCATTTACTTTGTATCACAAACTTCTACTTATCATAAAATTGACAGTTCTCCAAGCTGTTTTTTGGAGTGGTAACTGTGCAGCACTCTGTGGGATCTTTTCATTCAGGATACAAGCCTCTGAGAAATGTGCTTCTCTCTGTGCCTTACCCAGAGCTACAAACTAGAAGATAAACTCTTTGGTTCCACTGTAGAAATCGAGTATACTGGGAAACTAATGAGTTCCAGCTGCTTGCTCTGCAGAATAATGACATGTTTTGTGTTTCTGTCCATTGAGATCAATGGGATAAACACCCAGGAAAAAATGTTGCTGTCAAAAGTGCAGTTGCAACCACAGAAGGACTGTGCAAAGTGAGTTTGCTTTCAAACATGAACTTCTTCTTATCCTAAAGTTGACAGATCTCCAAGTTCTTTTTGGGAATGGGAACTGATAAGCAATCTGTGGGCTCTTTACATTCAGGATACAAGCCTCTGAAAAATGTGCTTCTCTCTCTGCAATACAGAGAGCTACAAAGTAGAAAGAATACTCTTTCTTTCCACTACAAAGATAGAGTATACTGTGAAAGTAACAGATTGCCAGCTGCTTGATCTGAGAAATAACTGCACGTTTTGTATATCAGTCCAATGATATCAAGGTAAAAACACTCAGGAAAAATGTTGCTGTCAAAAGTGCAGTTTCAACTGCTGAAGGACTCTGCAAAGTGCACTTGCTTTCTAACATGAACTTCTACTTATCATAAAGTTAACAGTTCTCCAAGCTCTTTTTGGAACTGGGAATTTCTCAGCACTCTCTGGGCACTTTAAATTGAGAATATAAACCTCTGAGAAATGTGCTTCTCTCTGTGCCATACTGAGAGCTATAAACTACAATGAATACTATTTGGTTCCACTAGAAAAGTGGAGTAGGCCTGCCTGCGATCACCCGGCAGCGTGCGTGCGAACTCCCGGCCTGCACGGGAGCCCCCGGCCTGCGCGACAACAGACCAGGAAGGCCCCAAAGACCCCAGAGGGG
>NW_022974706.1:38319-38555 GCF_012274545.1 Fukomys damarensis | reverse complement strand
AGCAGAACTAAGAGACAATCTACAATGTGGGAAAAAAATTTTACCAGCTGTACCTCAGACAAAAGACTATTATCAAGGATATATAAAGAAGTCAAAACAATCAGTCCCCCCAAATATAAAGACCCGATCCAAAAATGGGCATCCGAAATGAACAGACATTTCTCATACAAAGAAGTGAAAGCAGCAAGAAAATATATGAAAAAATGTTCCACATCACTGGTCATTCGAGAGATGCA